>NC_057814.1:145452560-145752560 GCF_018294505.1 Triticum aestivum
GGGGCGGTGGGGCGGCGGGGAGCCGGGGCGGCGGGGTGGCGGGGGCGACGGGGCGGCGGCGGCGGGGTGGGAGGAGAAGGGCGAGAAGAGGACGAAGTGAGTAACGGGCGGGGGGTACCTGCCGTTAGGCAAGTGCCCTCTTTGCCGTCCGCCAGCCTTTGCCGTCCGCCTTTCTGCCTCTTTGCCGTCCGCTAGCAGACGGCAAAGAGGTGGGCCGTTAGGATTTTTTCAAACGAGCGGGGGGTGGGGGCCACCACACTCTTTGCCGTCCGCCAGCGGACGGCAAAGACCTGGCAGATGGCAAAGAGCTTCTTTGCCGTCAGCCTTTTCTTTGCCGTCTGTTCATGTGTAGCTGATGGCAAAGAGCTTCTTTGCCGTCAGCTAGCAGACGGCAGAGATCTGGCAGATGGCAAATTAGCTGATTCCAGTAGTGGTAACGGAACGTGGTTAAGCTATCGGGTCGGGTTTTGGATCCGATAACCCGTTAACAGCCCCGACCAATGGGAAATTTCCACGTGTAAAATTGTTATTGGTCGGACGAAACACGTGTCAGCTCGTCAGTGGGTCAGATAGGCGCCTATGATATCTCAACACATGCCACGGCCCACCACTGGCCAATTTAGCTTACAAAGCCGGCCCGTTTGACTTGGTCAAAAGTTAACGGGCTGGCCCATGAAAAGGTTGTTAACGGTCTCTTCGCAAATAGCCCATTTTACGGCACGTTAACTCACGATCCGTTAGGCCCTAAAGGAAATTGGCCCAACAACGTCATGTGGGCAGTCGAATATAACACCAGCCCATTTCACTTTCGGCCCATGTATGGCCCACGACGTCTTTTGGCCCATATGAGGCCTTCGTATCTTTCGGCCCTTTACAGGCCCACGGTGACTCTAGCCCATAATGAACAGTGATTTTCTTTATACCCGTTAACGGCCCGTGATTTACATGGGCCGTTTCCAGCCCGTGTTAGCTTTCGGCCTATTGACGGCCCATACGTTCTTGGGCTCCTTTTCGCCCTCGATTACTTCCGGCCCGTTACTGGCCTGTTCCCCTAATGGGCCAAATTCGGCCCATGGCAAGAGTCGGCCCGTTACTGGCCTGTTCCCCTAATGGGCCAAATTCGACCCGTGGCAAGAGTCGGCCTGTTACTGGCCTGTTACCCTAATGGGCCAAATTCGGCCCATGGCAAGAGTCGGCCCGTTTCTGGCCTGTTAACCCGTTGCGCCGTTTGCAGCCCGTCCTATATTCTGGCCCAATAACGACCCGTTATGCCTGTGACAGAATTAAGCCTTTGCTGTCCTACGGCCTGTTAACGGCCTGTTACCGTGTTGGGCCGATACCAATTACGCCCGATTACGGCCCATGTAGACCCATTTATCCGATGGCCCGAGGCCCGCCGATTACAGGCCCATTTATCGACGGCCCGTAGGAGACCCATGGATCCTACGGCCCATATATGGCCGATGGTAGTTACGGCCACTAGCAAACCAGGGAAAAAGAAGACTAGGAAATAAATAAGGCCGAAACTAACGCTAGGCTATTAAGGCGATTGCACAGATTACATCCACTCGGCATCAAAGATCGCCACCAGTGCAAATATAGGGAACACCCTACACTATACAAAAATGGCTTGCTGTTTTCTTCAGCCGGTGGCTGCATGTTAAGAATAAATTTTGTATCGCACCAAAACAAATTACAACGATATAACAAAAGGAAGGTTGGCATAGAACTTAACAGTCTAGCAGATAAATGCACCACCAGAAGATCAGAAGCTCAGTTCATTTGACCTGACTGTTACGTTTTCATGCTGTATTGTCCGTGGAGCACCATAACCCTCACCTTCATTTCCCCTAGGCTCCTAAAAAACATAGCAAATGTCTGATAGTCTGGTTTCAAAACCATGCATATCTTGATGACATTGAGGAATGTTTCTCCTTGTTTCACAAAGGGTCCCTATTAGGGAATGGACTTGTGTCTGGAGCGCAGATACAACATTGCTTTGAGCTTGCATATCTTGATCATGAGGCAGTTTGGACGATATTGCCTTAACAGTCAACCCAGTATTACGCAGGAACGTGCTTTTGGCACTGTTAGTGGACAGGTACTGACCCACTGCAGCAAGAGCTGACATTGCGGTTATAGTTGCCTCGCCACCTTCAGAAGGTAGCGGTTCCACCATTTTTTCCATAGCTTGCTGAAAAGTTGAGGTTTTACATTAGTAGTACCAGAACAGAAGATATTAAGGAGGCAGCAAAACCAAACAAAATAGCTTTGGTCTATATACAGAACTTATTTTGGTGAACCCATGTAAAATATTAGTTGTATTTTATTGCAAAGTACATAATAAAACCAGGTTCCAAACATATGACCATGTAGCATCGCTAATGTATTGTCTATTTCTTCACATTGTATTGAGGGCTAAGGATAAAGAGACGAAGTTTATAATACGGTAAGCATAGTATGAAATCATTCATATCACAAAACAACTGAGAACAGACAAACACGCAATTGTAACATTGTGTGGGCAAGTCCAGCACGGAACTAGATTACGTGTCAAGATCAAAGGAAAATCACTCCTCTCTTTTAAACCTTGTAAGGTGCAATGTTACGCTAAGACAATTGTGTATAAAATTGAAAAGAGTAATAGACATTGGCTGCAAACCATGCAGTTCAAGGCACAAGTCAGAGTAAGTAGTAGTTAAAAGGCATGAGGATTAAGGACTTACAACAGCGGCTTTGACTGGTGTAGTCATGCCCTTCTTCTTGCTGGTGTGACAGTCCTTGAAGATTTCCACAGCATTTGGTTCAGGTACTTTTTGGTCCTTGCGGGCTTTCCTTTGCATTTCAAACAAGTCAATATAGATCTGATAATATGGTACAGCAAAAAGAGTGAAACAGCAGCTAATTACAAGAGCCTCGCAGTGTGCAATATAGCTACGAGATCCTGTCGTCTGTTGGAATTTCACTTTCGTACGGTTGGCCTTGTTCTTTGAACAGTTCACCTACAAGAAGATAGATTTGTGTGGCACATGCGTAAATAGGACTTCAACATGTGATCTGATCACATATATATAATGTACCTGATACTTCGGATCAGACCAGTGTTTAACAAGCCCCCTCTAGTCTTCATCCGATATATTTTCCACTAGAGATGTTTGGGAAAGTTCACTGTTAGCCTTGCCTTCAAAGTGAGGTTTCCTCAAGTTATACCGATACTGTCGCAGAGCAGACTTGAAAACATGGGTGCAAGCTTGTCTGGTTGCATCATCTTGGCTATCCAACATGAACCTCATCTGTTGAAAATTATGGGAGTCTCATTATCAGCAACCTAGAAAGTATGGGACGGAGCAAGGCGATATTACTAGTTTCCATACATAACCATACTTACAGATAAATGGTCGAGGAAGGTGTTGAACTGGGTTTTGTCTTTGTCATTCCTGTACTGAATCCATGTTGGGAGGATACGTACATGACACCTAACGGCAACCGCTGCCTCTTATACTAACTTGGCTGACTCTGTAGCATCACGTGGCCTTTTTAAACCTGCCTCAAAACGGATCTCCATTCTTCCTCCTCTAGATTTAGTTAACCTATCGAGCATTATCCCTGATGTTTGTTTCCTCTTGCGCCTAGGTGCTAGTCCAACAACGAACATAGGAAGTGTTAGTGTACATCAAACTGTGAGACTACATATAAAGAAGCATGCAACTGTAACTTGACTCCAGCAACTACATTCTTGCTGTTGAAGCTCACAAGGTTCATCTGATATTGCCAACTCATCTTGTGTCAAGAGTGATTGGGAAGTAGTGTCAGGTGGCAAGGGAGCTTGGGAACGTGTTGCTAGCTCAGTTGACGCACGAGTAAGTCGTGCAGCTGGTAGTACTGTGGTAGGTGTTGCAAGAACTAGGGTTGTCTCTGCTTGTTTGGTGGCAGCTATTTGTTTCTGTTTGGCTTTTTTTGCAACTCGTGTAGCATGGGATGCCGTGTTTGTAGAATTTTCCGCTAGACTTTGACCTTCTATTGCACCATCAGTACCAGCAGAATCTGTAGGATTCATCCGCTTCTCATTCCTTGCCATTCTGTGTTTCTTCCTCTTTCTCTGTGCCATGTTAAGTCAAGCCGACAAGAAAAACGAATAACAATTTAGTTCTTCAGAACAAATTGATGCGTGATGCAGACGAACTGAACTTTGATGTTAGACAACCACATGATAGGAGGATGTAATATGTATGAAAAACAGGACGGAAGAGATAACCAGAACTATGATGTGTAAACTAAGAAGAAGACATTTCATCAAATTAGAAGCAATGCAATGGAAGGTAGACACCATATGAAAGATGCTACAAATATCGCTCTGCCAAGTTAACAGTGTCTCATCATAAATGGCATTTAAACAAATGTGAAGCAGTACAAGAAATAAGTCATATGCAAGATGCAAACAACATCACACTACCATGTTAGAGGTCTCTCGTCATTAGTGCCATTGCATATTCACAGCATTGCATATTCAGAGCTTATGATGTGTAAACTAAGGAGAAGGCATTTCAACAAATTAGAAGCAATGAAAGCTAGACACCATATGAAAGATGCAACGAATATCACTCTACCAAGTTAAAACTGTCTCGTCATAAGTGCCATTTCAACAAATTAGTAGTACAAGCTAGAAAAGAATGTGAGATGTAACCTATATCACACTCCGAAGTCAAACATGTCTTATGATAAGTGATTGTTGCAGGTTTACACAACAGTAGTAATTTGATGTAAGAACATGGTGTGATAGACAGATATTGTATGTTCTAGAAACAGGAACTCGTGTCTTATTCAAGTATAATGTGTAATGTAAGTAGATGGAATTCAACAAAATTAGAAGCAATAAAAGCTAGACATCACACATAACATGCAACCACATATAACAGTGCCAAGTTAGAGGGAGCACCGGTGATGCTGCACTAGGGGAGACGTGCTCATCATAAACACAGCTTTGTTGAGTGTCTATGCATGTGTTGTCTTGGAAATCATCTTGGGGGTGTGGAGGAGTAGAAACTGTAGAGGCCCTCCGTTCGGAAGGAGCACCTTTATCCGCTGCCTTGCTAACTTCCTTCCGCTTTATTGATTTTGAATTGTCAAGTAAAACCGACAAGAAAAAGCAATACAATTCTCTCTTCAGAACTCATTCATGCATGATACTGACAATCACTACTTTGATGTAAGGCAAACACATGATACCAGGATGGAATATGTACGAAAAACAGGACGGCATGGCATGTTCACAACTGTTTGTGTAAACTAAGCAGAAACCATTCCAGCAAATAAGAAGCAATGCAAGCTAGACACCACATGAAAGATGCAACCAATATACTCTGCCAAGTTAAAAGCGTCCCATCATAAATGGAATTTCAACAAATTAGAAGCAGCGCATGCTATAAATCATATGAAAGATGCAACTAATATCGCACTGCATATACTAAAGGTGTCTCGTCATGTTGATTGATGCGGGATACAAAAAAACAATAGTTTTATGTAAGGACATGCTTAATAGACAGATGTACTATGTACTAAATACAGGAAGGCATGTCACATTAACAGGTATAATGTATAAGCTAAGCAGACTAGCACATGCAGTTTAACCAGATTGGAAGAATTACAATCTAGACACCATATGCAACATGCAACCACATATCACGCTGCCAAGTTAGAGCAAGCACCTGCAATGCTAGTGTAGGGGAAATGCTGTAATCAACTACAGAGCTACGTTCACTATCTTCATCTAGCATTTCTGTTCCTTGAGAATCATGTCGGGAGGCTGACGCTGCATTCTTTAAATGAGGAGTAGTCCCCTTGCCTGCCAGCCTCGTCATAAGTGATTGATGAGGGATACACAAGAACATTAGTTTGATGTAAGAACATGGTTAATACACAGATGTACTAGTATGTACCAAAAACAGAAAGGCATGTCATATTCAAAGGTATAATGTGTAAGCTAAGCAGATGCAATTTAACCAAATTAGAAGCAATACAAGCTAGACATCCGGC
This sequence comes from Triticum aestivum, assembly GCF_018294505.1. NCBI lineage: Eukaryota > Viridiplantae > Streptophyta > Magnoliopsida > Poales > Poaceae > Triticum > Triticum aestivum. The sequence continues at coordinate 145,458,594 of NC_057814.1, forward strand.
TGGAGTGGTGAGCATGATCATCTAGGACCTGAGAGCCTGGTGGGAGGCGGGCTGCTTCGCCACCATCGCAGCTTTTTAGTTGGCCTCCAGGTGATGCCTATCTTTGCTGGGCTTGTCACTAGCTCGGCCAGTGCCCTGACTAGCTATTTGTCTTCTGGTGCTATAACGGGATGGTAGTTCATGTAAAAAAATATCTTTCCTTATCTTACCGACTTCGGCCTTTCGAATACAAGCTAGACACCATATGGAACATGCAACCACATATGACACCGCGAAGTTAAAGCAAGCACCTGGGATGGTGGTTCATTGCGAGTGAGGTCATCAACTCCAGAGCTACGTTTACCGTCTCCATCTGCTGACACTACACCCTTTATAACGCTGTAACGTGTCTTGCCTACCCGCACACGAAGCTGGAGCGACTTCTCTCTTTTCTTTTTGGCTTCTCTCCTGGCAGCAGAGTCTGAAATACCCTTGCATAAAAACACAATAGTGAGAGTAAGGGTGAAGTGTGTGCAGAACTAGTGCACTGTAAAAGTAGCAGATAGTAGGTGGCTGAAAAATAAATGATAGGAGACATATGATAGCTCTACAACATTGCATGGAAAACAAAATTAGATTCTACTCCGTATGATTTTGTAATATATGAGCACAGGAAATGCAGGTACTCCTCCAGCACACCACCACATGTGGTCATATCTAAGATAACAGTCGACTGAAAATAAATAGGTCAGTCGATTTTTTAATGAACCGTCCGATCTATAAGGAACGGGCAGATGGCCTTTGTCTACCTCCCGCCAGTCATTGTTGACGATCTTTCTCGAACCGCCAGCGACCACCGGCCCAGACCCCTGCCTCCGCCGCCCTGCCCTCCCATCGACCTCACACCACCGCCGTGCTTGGCAGCGCCCCCAGGCCATCCCTTTAATCCCGGCCGACCTCCAGATCGGGCGCCGGTAGCTCTAGGCCGCACACGCCCCTAAGATAAACACCAAGGCGCTGCTTCCCCGACGTAATAGGTGTACTAGCGCTTGTTATGCCGGGGAATGCTTCCGTTAATTGGGATTCAACTGGCCAGAAATTGAAATTCAGGGGGGCGACGGACCTCTAGCTAAGGTGAAATAGTAGATGAGGAGAAACCTTGTGCATCGCGAGTTACTAGGAACATCTAGTATCAAGAAGAAGCGGTCAACTAGTGTCTTCTATGGGATGAATACCGTGCAAGCAGAGACGTAAGATTTGCACGAATAAGGGAAGAGGAGTACCTTTCTCGGTTGCCGGTGTGGTCACCTCCACATGTCGCGCCGATCTTCTTCTTTTTACCGGGGAAACCGATGTTCTGGAGGGTGCAGGCTTGGACGAACCCATGGCCAAATTGTTGACTGTGTTGCCGTGGCCGTATGTCGGCGGAGGGGAAGCAGATCCGAGGCGGCGAAGGACGGCGTAGCAGGAACAGCTCCGGTGCGGTGGAGGGTGGCGAAGTTGGAGCGGCAGCGGTGAGGCGCAGGACGGCGTGGTTGAACTGGTTCGGGTACGGACGGCTCGGCCTCGGCTTCAACTACTAGCCGTGGAGGGCGTTGCGGTTGAGGTTGCGGTGGACGACGACGTCGGGGTATCGGCTCCGGCGTCATGAAGGAGGGCGGCGGTTGATGGGTGGGATGGGGTGGCGGACGGAGGACACCGGGGTTCGCGGCTGGTGGAGAGGTAGTTTTGGCGCCCACGGAGTATGAATGGGGAATCGAACGGGTGGGGGGAACCATGTTTCGGTCTGGGACGCGCTTGTTTTTGGCTTTTTTGAACAAAAGATGCGACGCGCTTGCTTGAAATTTGGGGAAAGTACAAACTTTGCCCCGCTCTTAAATTTCGGACCTACTGCGGGTCGGGGGTAGGATGGTAATCCCAGGTGTCCCAAATAGTGGGCGGGAGCGATTTCGGCCACGCGCATGTGTGCTTAGGCGACCATTGTGTATGAATGTTTTTCGGATGCGGTTGCGTGGCGTCTAGATGAAGCTACAAACCTACCCCGGTTTAGACCTTTGGACGTCAGGCCGGTAGGTTTCACGGGTCGGAGTTATTAGAAAAGCAATTTCCTTGTACTACCAAACATTGGTCTCACGCGGTTTCGGGCGAGTAGAGGCTCTTTTGGTGCTTCATTTGAAATTTTGAAACACAAGCATTCACGTTTAGAGTACTCTTGAACTATGAGGATTGACCTAAATAGACAACGTTATATTTGACCTTTTATGTTTGAAAACCTCATTAAATTATCCGCTTCTTTTTGAAATTTTGACACTTGAATATCCTATAACTACGATTATTTTGGAATGGAGGAGCTAAATTTCAATCTATTTTGTACACGACTACATATGCTATTATGTACAAAATCAGAGCAAAGATTGGTGCCCCCATAATTTAGGTATGGTTTACAAATGCCATGATATCAAATTCAAATAATTGAATGGACTTCATGTTGAATTCGATTTTTTAAACCACCTTAAGTTGAATTCAAATGTATGCTAGTTCATAGGTAGCTATTTATAATGTCCATTGTGTAACTTTCGGATGTATAATGTGCTTTACACACACAACATGAACTATACTCACGTTTATATTCGATTGCTAAAGCGATGCATTGTCTGGAGTTCAAAATACTAACTATGTGGATCAATTGTGTCGAATAATAACATAGACATGCTCAAATTCGATAGAATCTAGATGTCTGATGGATCAATGACCGCTCCTTACGCGAATTGCAAATATCATGATCCCATCCTAATATTTGGATACAATTTATATCTTTAATCAATGTGTAGAGCAGTCTTTTACGTGTAGTTTCACTCTCCATCGGTGGTCTCTCACACATGCTCACACACTCTCTCCCGAGGTGTCTTTCTCGCACACATGCTCTAGATATAACCCTCCCTCCCTCTCGTAACCATTTACAACTGTTTTCACTAACCTTTATCACAAGCACTCTTCCTCTCGCAAACATACACACGCACAATCCTCATCGACCCTTTCTATATACATGGACCTGCCTACGTGTCTCATGTACGCACATTATCTTTACGCCTGTCTCTCACGCATTGTCTCACACCTCTCTTCCTAATCGACGAGTATGATTCTAGCAGAGCATTCTGTAGGATGCCCCTTAAAGTTAGGTTGGATGAATAGTAATATCAGAGATAAAGGGGTTACCTTAGTCCGAGAACCTAGGGTTACAAATCCTAGCCGGCTTTGTCAGTGGACACAGAGTCCTTCACAATTCTGCTATCTTTGTCTTGTACGACTAGTCATCCATGGGTCTTCCTAAATGCGTCACGGGCCGACCAATGTGGCGCAGGCTGGAACCGAACGAAGGGCCTCACCTCGACCCACCGGACCTCACGCGGTGACACACCCTCTGCCCCCACGTCTCATTATCTTCTCACACCCACACATACCAACACAAACACCACACACACAGAAAATTTCTCCTGGTGCCTCTATTCCCTCCCTCCTTGGATATACACACTCAAGGGAATGGAATCTCTCATCGTGACGTCATATTCGTCTCTCTCTCTCGCTAGACCACTCTCATTTCTCGTGCTATCTCTCCCACGCCCCCCTGTCGGCCCCTCTATCCATGCCTCTCTCGAATACGTAATACACACACATACCTCTCTAGGCCCCGCCAAATGCATCAACTACACATTCACACATGTTACATCACGTACCCCATTGATCTAAAAAGCCCTCTCTTCACGTTTATTTCGCATACAACATTCCTTTTGAATAAAGTGTGGCCAAAAAATTATTTTAGAGTTTCTACATATATACAACATTACAAAGTTATATGGAGGAGTACGAACGCTAATTTGCATTGCATGGTGCCCACAATGATATTTATTCCGCACTGTGAATTTGTATATTTTTATACTATATACAAAGTTAGTCATAATAAAGAGAAACGAAGAGCATCTCTCTCTCCATCGCATACCCCCCCTGTACGCCCCTTTCACGTTTGCACACAAAACTATCTCCAGGTCATCTAAAAGTAAGCCCCCAGAAAATTCACGCATGTTTCATCTTTCTCTCGCAATTTATGCAATGACGATCATTGTATTTGAAGCAAAACCACGATACATACATTGGACGTCAGAATCCACTCATTACGGTCACCATTTATGTTTAGTGGTTATTATACAGTCACGGGCTCACCGTACAACTCTGTATTTGCTGATGACATGACTAGTTGACCAGTTAAACGCTCCACGTGGCACGTCTAGTGTTGCATCACATTATCTCACTACCATCGTGCCCACCTGTCGACTTGTATCTACTCTACATCTACACTCTTATAAAATACATAAAATACACTCTTATAAAAAACAGAGTTGGTGATGACGGTGTGCCTGCCATCCTGCAATATAGGTCGTCCGATTTATATCTGACGGATAGGAAAGAAACTATGCCAAAAAAAGGTACCCACACACCTCTCCACATTTGCAAATAAGGCCTTCCCTCGTTCATCCTTTTCTCTCACAAGATAAACAAGTCATACAAATGCATCTTGATGTTACGTGCAACGCATGGGCATCTTGCTAGTAAGAATGAAAACAAACGGCAAAAAAATATTTGGACGGTGGTTCGAAGTCATGACCGCGGGCACAGCGGACAAGGTGGCCTTGTATTGGTATGCTAAGCCGTCTGTTTTAACACACAGGAGCTGGTGTGGTGATTATACACACACTCACGCATGCACACGAACTGCATCTACGCAACACTCACACAAACACATGCACCCACGCACGCACGCAACACTCACACGTACACACGCAGCCACACACGCACGCACGCAACACTCACACACACACACGCACACATGCATGCACACACCAGTACACCACACGACCAACACACACTCTCACACTCAAGTGCTCAACCTACACGTGCATGCGCACTCATCAAGCCCTGACAGACACATACACAACCAGGTGATTCCCGCGCACGGGTTGGAGCCTTGTCGCGCCTGCGTAAATTTGTGTTTATCTGACCTTTTGCCTATGCGAACTGACAGGTGGGACCCACAAGGAACGTGGTCAATTTAACTAGTCAACATGGCGCCACGCAGACTATTTGGCCGGTCAACAGAGTGCAATCCGATGCTGAACTGTGAGCAAGTGACCGTATAATCACCGCAAAACGTATACAGTGACCGTAATCAGCTTATTCTGAAGTTCAGTGACCGTATGACGCTTTTCTCTCTGTAGGCCCTCCAAAACTACATCTCTACACGTTCTCGCATGTTACATCTAACAACTATGCAATACAGCACTACTACTACACTCTAACACAATAAATCATATGTGTTTTTAGTTTTACTAGATATCATATTGTTACTTATAATTATTCAGTTTGCATACATTAAAATTGCCTTTGAAATGTATGGCCAGTATCATCTACTGCGCGGGAAAAATCCCGCCCTTTCCTGTTTAATTGGGTTTGTATCGATGGATCGTTCGAAACAGCAAAACTATAGTACTATACAGTACTACAAGTGACAGTTCATTGGGCCGTCGTGTCGTCTACTCCTCCGTCGTAAGAGTGGAGCGCTCGCTTTCATAAATATTCTAGTCCCTTTCGCCGACATGTGGGACATCAAGCTACCGGGTCCACCTGCCATACCGGAATACAGTGCAGAGTAGCCGGGGTGAAGCACCCAGTCATGGCGCCGGCGTAGTAATGAGCAATGAGGCGTCAAATCACAAGCTGCACCTTTCCCGCAGTTAAGTTGGAGGGACGAAGCAATCATCATTTCACTCGTTGCTGAATCTGCTTCTGCCTCATCTTCTTCAACTTAACCACGTGTTGCTTCTGTCGTTGTTCTGCCTCATGTGGGACGCGGATTGGCTTGGTAAAGCACTGACATGTGGGACCGCATGTTAGCAAACCGCCAGGACAACGTCCTCCGAAATAAGAAGCCTAATCCTAGACTTACAAAGGGCTACGTAGCTGCTACGTATACTTTCCATCTAATCTATATATGCACCCCTGATTTTCAGGTGGGGTGGGCCTAATCCTCTCCTTTAATCCAATCAAATAGTCCCACATCACATCAGTTCGTAACTTTACGTAAACCATTACGTGGATGTAGCATTGCTCAAATAAGGAACCTCCCCCGCCATCCGCGCGGCAAAATCACCTCCTTTTTAGTAATCTTGATTCTATAATTTTTTAGATCAATATAATTGAGATTTGTATAGATAGCACACAGGAGCAAAACCAAGTGGTACAGTTAAGGGCATCCACAATGTGTAGCCAAATGTGAAAATAGCTTTTGGCATCGTGGGAACCATTGTGGACGGTGTTGCCAAAGCCAAAAAGATGGAACCGAAGCTCCCTGATTGATTGATTGAAGGAATAGAAAAATGCAATGTCTCTCCTCTTTCTCCCATGCTTGGACGCATGTAGTACAGTATAGAGCACAGAGTCTACTCCCCTGTCCCTTCTATCACAAATCACAAAGCAGTGAGGCGTCAAATCACAAAAGCACGGACGAAGCAACCATCATTTCAACTCTTCGCTGACTCCGCTTCTCCATCGTCTTCTTTGAGAAACCATCTCACCGCACTAGTACTCCTAGTAGTACTAGTAAAGGACTTCCTGGATGCAAATGAGGCGGTTGTCTCGGCTTGCAGGCAGCACTTGCGAACGACTTACCGTGGTCTCCCTCAATGGTGTTCTCCGTCGAACACACTTCGCCAAACCACCAAAAAAAAGATATCATCGACGTCACCGCAATGGGGAAGGAAGTCAAATATAGTTACTACCTCCATTTTTTTGTACACAAGGCCAGTATATCGAAATTACAATTTGCAAAGGGCCACTAACACTAATCGAGGCAAAATTGATGGGGTTAGCAACCAAGGACATTAATATCCCCTGCATGCATGGGGAAGTGAGAAGGTTGGTTTGCATGGCGCTGTATTAATCAAGCGATGAGGAGTGAGATGGTTAGCTCTTTGGTCTTTGGAGAAAAAAATACGCATTAATTGACACGTGAAACGAGGATTTGTATCGATTAAATCCCGCGAAGGAAAACCCCGCTTTTCTTTTTTAACACTAGTACTCCTAGTACGTACGTACTTATCCTGTTTGGGTCTAGGCCTTGCATTGCCAAACTTCGCCACACATTTTTGCCAAGCTTCCTAAAGTTTTCAAAATGAGAAGGAGGTACACTTGCGCACGGCTGTCGCGGTCGCACCCTCACACGGTCGCTCCTGCACGCCGCGGTCGCACCGCACCCTCACACAGTCGCTCCTGCATGCCGCAAACCCAACCAAGGGAACGCACCCTCACTGACACGTGCTGTCGCATGTGAACAAACCAAACTCAGCCATCCTATCGCTGACACATAATTTTCGTTCATAGAGTATGTTTATCCAATCACATGTTGGGGAGTATCCGTACGGCCCGTGCGGTGGCCTGTTGGGGAAGAAGAAGAGGTGAGGAAGAAGGAAAGAAGGGTTAGGAGACGTATGATATTCATCCAACTGCCTGAAATGGTAGACTGGCCCAAGTCAGGCGACTTGCATAACAAATATATGTTTTTACACAGCAAAAGATCCATAAAAACAACAACATAAAGAAAAACTATCACTGCTCGCGGAAAGAGACGGCCTCGTCGTCTTTGGCTGCCGGCGCGAACCAGCCGTCGCTGCCGACGTGTGTCTCCGCACCGTGGTTGTCCTCGGCCTCCAGCGGAGCGTGCGGGTGCTCTGCACGGACGAGAGAACAGCCCGGTTCAAGTCGAGGACGTCCGGTTCCGCCTGTAGGAGGGCCTCGATGGCAGCGGCATCCGCGCACTCCGCGTCGAGTCGAGCCTCCGCCGCCCGGTTCAAGTCGAGGACGTCCGGTTCCGCCTGCAGGAGGGCGTCGATGAGAGCGGCATCCGCGCGCTCTACATCGAGTCAAGCCTCTGCCGCCCGGTTCAAGTCCAGGACGTCCGGTTCCGCCTGCAGGAGGGCCTCGATGGCAGCGGCATCCGCGCGCTCCGCCTCAAGTTGAGCCTCCGCCGCCCGGCGCACATCCACGACATCCGGTTCCGCCTGCAGGAGAGCCTCGATGGTAGCGGCATGCGCGCGCTCCGCGTCGAGTTGAGCCTCTGCCTCCCGGTCCTCCTTTAGTATCGCCATGTTGAACCGCTGGTCCGCCTGCACCATGGGGGACTCGGACGCCGGCACAAAGTCGACGTCCATCGTCTCATACCCATCGGGGGCCTTCTGCGCCGCGACCTCCGCCATGAACATTACATCGGCTTCCTCCTCCTCATAGCTTGGCTCCAGAGAACACGGGGATTGGCGCCGACCGCCGCCGCGATTTCTGCGCGGTGCTCCGGCGTCAGCATCTTGTACTAAGTGATCTTGTGGCGCACCATGGCTTTCCGGCGAACTAGGGGACGCTTGATGCGGGCTAGGGGATCGAAAGGCGGGGGAATGGGCTGGAGATTTGGTGTGGTTTTAGGGCCGTGGCTGGCGTAGGCCGAGCAGCGAAGGTTCTGGTGTGAATAGTGGTTCCGGTGACGACTGGTCAATCGGTTTTGACTGTACATCGCTCTTGTCGCGTTCGCGTTGCAGCCCGGCACGCTGGACCCTCCACGTCGCTCACGGAATGGAACGTGCTTCGTCTTGCATTTTCGCTTGCTTGTGAGACCGCAGTTGAGAGCAAACCGACGTCCCTCCCCCTCCCCCGCCCGCGTCATTTATTATACCACCACTCCGTCCGTTTCATGCGGAGTAAATAAAAACAGAGGGAGTATACTACGGATGAGGATCCCCTGACGTGGCCGAACCCATTGAGTAACTGACATGCGGGGCCTAGCAAGCATGGGGTCCACCAGTAAGTGACCGAAAGGCAGGGTAAGGCAGGGATACCTACGTCAGAGGATCCACTTCCACTATACTACTTTGACTAAATGTTAGAGTAATAATATATGACATGCAACTTACACAAATGTTAGAGTAATAATATATGACATGCAACTTACACAAAGCATACAGGGTCTAATGCGTTTTTCGAGGCCAACTTTGACCAAATGTTAGAGTAATAATATATGACATGCAACTTACACAAAGCATACTGTCAAATTCGTATGTGAAAGGAGTTTCCAATGATATAATTTTCACATTATACATCTCATGTACTATTAATCTTGTCAATAGTCAAATTGGAAACCATCTCGAGTACAAATCTAGGAGTACGTACGAATCTAACAATATTGATTGGGCGTTGTTGAATGTTGATACCTTTTTTTCACAGTAGAGATACTTTGACTACACATAAAACTTATATGTAAACTAGAAAGGATAGGGGGAGTATATTGTACGTTCAAAAACGAAACGAACATTGAATACCCTTAATATATGATTTGCGGATGGTATGATCACTGGTTCAAAATTTTGAATCCGCATTAGGTATCACGTGCCCCCACTCGTTCCCTCTCGATTTCATCTCGGGGTCCGGAGATCTATTGAAAGAGGACTAGGGTGGGTACATGCTAATGATACTCGGCGGAATGTTCAAATGAGGCATGCGGGAGGATGGACTCGACTGGAGGGCGACATGATCGATGGAGAAGAGGGTTGGAGAGGAATGAGAAATAAGCAAACGCCACATGATTATACTTGAACGGCTCAAATAAACAATAAGTTGTGTCGCTTGGCCTACATAGTGAAAGGCCTAATGCGCAACGCGGAGCACTGACGCTCGAATATGGCCGGGAAAACAGGGAAACCGACGTGTGGGGCACACCCGTCGGGACGACGTAGCGCAGACTAGTCCAATGGAGGAGCTGGCCCACGACCTCCTCGCCACCGACAACCGTTCATGTGGGTCGTTGGGGCCAACAACGGGGCGCAGCTCCAGCACCGCCTCTGGACACGACGACCGCGGTGAGCGACATGCTCATATTGTCGCTAGACACGGTCGGTTTCAGTGTGCCGAGGGTGGCGTTAGTGCTGTGGAACGACCAATGGTATGTTTGGTTTGTGCCCAAGGTTGCCCCATCAAAGCATTGGGTAGCCAAAATTTTGGTTGAGGTATTGGTTGCCCATGATTTGGCCGACATTGGCAAGAAAAATGAACTAGAGTTGGCTAGAGTTTATTGGCATGCCAAAGAAATGGCAACCATCCAAACAAAGACCAATCTTTGGGTCATGAACAAAATTTTGGTTGAGGTATTGGTTGCCCATGATTTGGCCGACATTGGCAAGAAAAATGAACTAGAGTTGGCTAGAGTTCATTGGCATGCCAAAAAAATGGGAACCATCCAAACAAAGACCAATCTTTGGGTCATGACCAAAATTTTGGTAAGGTGCACTTTGGCCACAATCCAAACACACCCCAACACCCGGCTCGTCGAGGATGCACGGGGCGCCGCGACGAGTCCGCGGAGTGGTGTAGCGCGGCCAACTGCATCCTCTGGACCTGAGACCATGCCGGGTCATCTTGCTTTTTCAATGACATGCGGGGATCGCATGTGAGCAAAGGGCGTCTCAAACGTTGCCACGACCGCAGCTGACTACCCTGGCACACCTAAACCCTCGTCCCTCGCGCCGTCGCGCGGTGCGTTCCCAGCCGGCCCCAGCTGCCCGCATTCATGCCGTCCGTTCGTATGTTGTCGTTAAGAGGCTCGGTGCCCGAGGAACCAACTCCGGCGACTTAGAGGAAGTATAGTAGAGCTGAGTCAGCGGGCTATAAGGAATAAACTAGTATATTTATGCTTAGTTGGAGCAAAGAGAAGAGGAGAGAGAAGGTAAGCGGGCTCGTCGTGAAGAGCCAGCTCTAGCACGTGCTCCTAGGCACTTTGTGAGAATGAAAGGTGGGCCACATAATAAAAAAGTAGTACACTCTTTTGATCTACTATTATACATGTTGGTTATAAGATGGGTTGTAGATGACATGGCATTGGCTTGTAGCCAGCAGCTGGCTATACTATTAATCATGCTCTTAATGACGCACCCGGACGCTTGGCCTCACCGGAATGCGCTACTTAAAGCGGAAACGCCGAGCTAACCTCCACACCATAGCGCATCGTCCTCCTACCTGGCACCACATCCGCCATGACCGCAAGTGTGAACGCTCTGCGGGAGAGCTGACTTCGGGGATGAAGCTCGAGGTCGCCGCCCTCGCTCAAGTCACCTCTCGTGATGCAATAGCGGCGTAGTCGGACGTGGACGCGACCGCACAAGCGGGGGCCACGCTGGCGGCCGACGACGGGAGCACCGTCCGCCATGCGTCCTACTTGCCGCCGTCCAACGTCCGGCACCGCCGAGGTCGGGGACTCCTCTGAGGATGAGTAGGGCATGGGAGGCGGCACGGCATGGTGTGCCAACTGGCCGGTCCGTATCCCGTGTTCTACTCTTCCTCGCCGGAGACCGCACCTTCACTTCACGGGTCTTGAACCCCGCCCCCGTACATAGAGATCGCAGATGGAGGACGTCGGTCGCCGCCGTAGAATAGGTTTAGGGTCGGGTTTCTTTTATTTTTCTGTCCTATATAAGTTCGAAATGTAATGAAAATCTGCCGTGTTTGCATTAATCTCGGCCGGTGTATATGAACTTTCACAATAATGTACATGGTGGTGGGCCCCTCCCTCCCCCCAATCTACAATCAACAGCTCACACGTTTCACATTACGTTAATTACGTAACTGGGATTACGTAGGTGCAGCATTACTCGTCCTAAGAAACCCAACTAAGCGAACCTCCCAGCATCTCGCGCGGGAAAAGACCCGGTCGCGTCGTTTTAGTCGGGATTACCGGATTACTAGTAGTAGTATCGATGGATCGCGTGAAGCAACAATTTTTTTGAGGGGGCGAAGCACCTAGTTTAAAAGGAAAAAAGGCGGTACACTCACAGCACTCCTGTCGCGGTTGCATTGCACCCCACAGACGTTCGGTCCTGCACATGGCTCATGCAAACGGAACGCGCTTCGGCTTGCCTCTTCACTGACATGTGGGCCTGCACTTGGAGAAACCGACCATGCGCCAAACTACCCCCGCCCACCGCGCGAAAATCCTCCCCCCCACACCCAAAAATTCCCCCCAAATCCGATTCAACCGCCCTTCGGCCAACTAGCCAATAATATTCCCCAAACCCCCCTCCCCCTGTCCCCCTCCACTCCATTCGCTCCGCCAAAGCCGCCCTTCCCGCCGCGCCGATATGTCGACGCCACGGTTCGGCGATCCTCTCGCTCCCACAGTACGCTCTCGTAGACTGCCGTCCTCTAGCCGTGCCGCCACCTCTGGCTACGTTCTTGTGGAGGCGCACGGCTGTCAGCGCCACCACCACTGGCGACGTTCGTGTGGAGACACACGGCGGTCAGCTTCTCCCACGGTACGCGCATTCTAGACTGAGGCCCCGTTCATGTCGGTGTAGCGCTGAATGTTAGCTGATAGACGCTGTTAATCTCACTGTTTGCCGAAGTAGTTTACTATCAATATGCTCTGCTTAAGAAGCTTCCTTGCCCTGTTCTGCACTCAATCTGCTTAGCTGAGATGGCATTCCAAGGACGATTAGTTGCTAAAATATCCTGCCATATACTTATTGTGACGTAGATTGCCATGGTCTAGTAGCCAATCTGTTAGGTGAAATAGCTCTACATCGTTTTATACTCGATCTTTGTTGCTGCGATGGCCTTTGATAGTTCGATGGCTGTGTGCTCGGCCTCATTGACTGCTGAAACAGCCTGCCATAATTTGGCACTCAAATATGATTGCTGAATTAGCTTTACATATATTTCGTTACTTAGATCTGCTCGTCCAAATATCTTGCCATAGCTTTAGACATCGACCTAGGTATTTTTTTCTAGACTTCATAAAAAAGCATATATGTTTTTCCTCTAATATCTAGTAGAAGAACTAATTTGTATGTCTAACAGATGGACAGGACTTGGATAACTTCTGCTCAAAGATTCTCCGTTGCATATGTCGAGGGGGTTGAAAACTTCATAAACTTTATCAGAGCTGAGTACGGTGGTCCCAAATCAGATGTGCTCTGCCCGTGTAGCAGTTGTATGAATTCAGTTATAGGACCCCAGTCAACTGGTTATGGCAGGATTTGCGAAATGGTTCAAGAACCATGTAAGCTTTTGAAGTGCACTGTCAGTTTTTTTAATATATTGAGTACATAAGATGATCAGCTTGTCTATTTTCTAACCATAGGTTAAGAAGATGCAGGAGGATGGGCAGGCAGTTGATGATGCCCTTTACTCACTAGCAATGGGTCCTGATACTCGGGTAAGACATTATGAATCTTGCGTTGTTGGAGATGTGCGCTCCAACACCCTTGCACGAGACGAAGGCAGGAAGACACAAAACAGTGCCATCATGAGCACGGATACGTATGACAAAGAGATAACTGAAATGTTTGCTAACAAAATGGACATTGTTCAGTTGCAGTATATCTCCAGGTTCGAGGATCATCGGTGCGTGGTTCTGTTGTGCTGTCGTTGGTATAACCTGTTTTCCAGGATCGCAAAACCCAGAGCTGATGATTATTTCAAATCCATCAATGTCAAGGCGGCCTACCAGACCAACGAGCCTTTTATTTTGGCAAATCAAGCAACAGATATTTTTCTTGGAAGACACATTTGCACGTAGCGATGACTGGAGAGTATTGCAAAGGTTTGAGCAGAGGAATTCGTTTAATGAAGTTGCACAACAAGATGATGCTTACACGGCTCTTGATGTACAAGATAACACATATGTTCCTAATATCTTTGAGAACCATCACGTCAATGACGCCGACGAAAAGATTGCCTGTCGGGCTGTGGACATACAAGAGTTCATCAAGAAGAAGCCAACGTTCGAGGACGCTGAGGACGAAGAAGAAGATGACACCGTGGGGAATTACGATTCAGACTGATACACATGGCGAAGATGTTGACGCTGCTGCTGCGGATGATGATTACATTGTTTTTGTCGTATATGCCTGTCAGAAGACGTTTTTTATCTACTATGTGAAATTGTGTTTGCTATGACAACTGAAACCTGATGAACATGTTGTTTAGTATTTTGCTGTGAGAACATCACTTGTTATGTATGCTGATTTGTGTTTGGTGATTGTATGACAACTAAAACATGATGACATTGTTGTTTAGTTGTACTCATATTTGGCTATGAAACTTGAATTTGATGACATAGTTTGCTGTTGGACTGCAATTTGCTCGACGTCTTCGAATGAGAACAAAGCTGACCCGACAGGGCCTCTGCTATTTATTTATTTATATGAGGAAAAGGGGATACCCCCTGATTTCCATTAATAGAAATCATTAGATGTTCACAACACTACGCCCAGCCTGCTACACAGGTTTCATTCATTACTAGTTTCAGCAAAGTGCTCATGTCGTAGCCACTGAATACATCACGAGTGCTACATACACTGCAAATAAAGAGACAATCATCCTACAGAGCACATCGATTCCCCCACATCAGCAACTTCCCAGAAATACAAATCACACAAATCTTCCCTTTTCTGCACGAATCAAATTGGAAGATCATCAACCAAACTATTAAAAAAATCAGCAACTGAAAGCAGCAGAACAACACTTAAACATATTATTACCCCATGATTCGGGCATTTGTAGAAGACTCGGCCAGGGTTGCGGATTGTGGTTGAGACGCGACGAATGACTCTGCGTGATTTGCAGCAGTGGCACCACACCAACGGCAGCGGGTTGCGATGAGCAATCGGCTGCGGTGCGCGTGCCGGCGGGGGTGTGATGAGACCCATAGGCAATGGTACGGGTGGTGACTTGGCACATATCTGGTTGTTGCCTGCTGAAGAGCAGGTGGACGAGCAGCCAACGGACATGGTTGCTGCGGCCAGAGCTTCTGATGCTAGGCAGAGTAATTAGAGAAGAGGAGAAGCGAACGTTGGTTATGTCAGTTTCATTACTTGCAGAGTAGCATAGCACCATATATAGTCATAGTCTAGGTTTGGATTCGAACCAGCTACAGGAGGGATCTCCTTGTTTTGCGAAAAAAATTATTTCTCCACCCGACAGCTGGGACCCACCGGCTGTATCTTCGCACGGAAGGAAGTGCCTCCTTGTTTTGCGAAAAAAATTATTCATCCCGTTGACAGCTGGGACCCGTCAGATTTTGTGACTGACTTGTGGGCCTACTAAGCGGACGTGTACGCACGGCTTTGTCAACTTAATCAACAAATGATTCTAGCAGCTGGACCGATGGATGTTAATCCAACAGTCGTGCTCCTTCTTCAACCTCTGTTCTTGATCCTGTCTCCCGTGGGCGGCACCACGGCTGTGCTGCCGCGCACCCGAACCAGTGAAGTTTCCCACTCCTCTCCATCTGCGACTCCACTGCCCCGTCTTCCCCATCTCCGGGTCGTTCCAGTCTGGGTGCGCTCGGCACGGTGTGGTCAACGTGGTCAACAACCGAGAGCCATCGGAAGATGACTGTACGTGAGAGGCTGACAGTGGGGACGCACCACGCCCATGGACGCATCCATGCAACGGAACGGGGCGAGGTCAACATGGTCAAGGAACGACTTCCATCGGAAGTATACTGTACGTGGAGAGTCTCAGCAGGGTCGACGGCCGCAGCAAGTAAGTGCCTCCTTATTACGCGGAAAATAATGATTCCTCCAACTGACAGCAGGGACCCACTGGACGGGCCACCGTATTTTGCGACAAAGACGTTTGCCCCCTAACTGCTGAGACCCACCTGACGGGCCACCGTATTTCGGGAAAAAAATGTCCCCCCCCGCTGTCAGCTCGGACCCACCGGAAGTGCCTCCTTATTACGCACAAAAAAATGAATACTCCCCCGGCTAGCTGGGACCCACCTTCGTGGGAGGCTGACTTGTGGGCCTACTAAGTTGACGGCGAAGGGCTTTGTCAACTTAGTCAATATGAACGATTCTAGCTCTAGTGACCGTACGATGTCCATCCAACGGTCGTAGTGCTTCTTCAACCTCTGGTCTTCTTGCTCCAGCCGCCCAAAGCAGCGCCCGGTCGTGCCGCATGCTCTTGCCTCTCGTGGCCGGCTGTGCTGCCACGGAGGCCTCACCGCCCCTACTATTCCCACCGCTGGCCAGGCCCTGCGGCGACGGCAGCCTCACACCGCTGCCGAACCAGTGAACCCTCGTACTCCTCTCCGCGCGGGCTTCCACTGCCGCGTCTTCCCCGGCTCCGCGTCGTCCCCTTCCTAGGCCTCGTCGTCGTCCACCGCCGTGGTGCTCTCCGCGTGGCGTGGTCAACGTGGTCAAGGAACGACTTCCATCGGAAGAGTACTGTACGTGGAGAGGCTGACAGCTGGGTCCACGGCCACAGCCCATTTTTTTGTGATTTGCCAAGTAAGTCCGTTTGTCAGGCCTGTTGGGCTGCAAATCTTTCAAGACGAGGAGACCTTTCATTCGGCTGGCCGAGAAAATGGCCCAGCAGTAATGAGAAATGGGCTGTACATTTTTAAAACACATCAAACCGGCAATTAGTTTCAAATATCTTTTTTTTCATTTCAAGATTTTAAATTACATTAATTTTTATGCGTGGAGAATTTGTTGGATTTTATATTGATATACATTATTTTTAAAATCAGTTTGAATGTGAGTCGAAATTTCGGGATTAAAAACAGTTCGGACCGCACCGAAATATGCCAAATTTCGTAGAATTTTTTAACCGTGGCCACAATATGGGCTGTAATGCTAACAAAAAGAATATGGGCTACAAAAAAACCTTAATAATTAGCAAATGGGCTGTAAATTATTAGAAATAATGGCAGATGGGCTGTATGCTGTTTTCCACAAATTTGAGGCTTTCCTAAAAAAAAGGTTGACGCACAAGCAGTGACTGTTGGATGGCCATCCAACGGCCGTCGTGCTTCTTCAATCTCTGCTCTTCCTGCTCTAGCCGCTCAAACAAGCGCCGGCGGGACTTCCTGCTCCCTCCTCCCCGCGGCCGGCTCTGCTGCCGCGCAGGCCTCACCGCCCCACCTTACTCCCGTGGCTGGCCTAGCCATCCCTCTACTCACCCACACGTGCTGTTATTCTCCGGCAACGGCAGACGAACCAGTAAACCCTCGTACAGCCGTACTCCCCTCCGCGTGGGAAACAACTGCCGAGTCTTCCCTACCTCCGTGTCGTTCCCTTCCTAGGCCTCGCCGTCGTCCACCGCCCTGGTGCTCTCGGCGCGGCCTGGTTAACGTGGTCAACGACCGACATGCATCTGATGTGGAGTGTACGTGGAGAGGCCGACAGTTGGGTCCACGGCCGGACGCAAGGAAATGCCTCCTTATTACATGCAAAATAATGAATCGTCCACCTGACATCAGGGATCCACCGAAAGGGCCTCTGTATTTCGCGAAAAAAACGTTACCGCCGCTGACAGCTCGGACCCACCAGCTATATCTTCGCACGCAAGGAAGTGCCTCCTTATTACGCACAAAAAAACGAATACTCCCCCTGTTAGTTGGGACCCAGTATAGTGGTAGGCTGACTTGTGGGCCTACTAAGTTGATGGGGACGGAGGGCTTTGTCAACTTAGTCAATATGCACGATTCTAGCTCAAGTGACCGTACGATGTCCATCCAACGGCCGTAGTGCTTCCTCAACCTCTGGTCTTCTTGCTCCAGCTGCCCAAAGCAGCGCCGGTCGTGCCGCATGCTCCTGCCTCCCGTGGCCGGCTGTGCTGTCGCGGAGGCCTCACCGCTCCCTACTATTCCCACCGCTGGCCAGGCCCTGCGGCGACGGCAGCCTCACACCGCAGCCGAACCAGTGAACCCTCGTACTCCTCTCCGCGCGGGCTTCCACTGCCGCGTCTTCCCCGGCTCCCCGTCGTCCCCTTCCTAGGCATCGCCGTCGTCCACCGCCCTGGTGCTCTCGGCGCGGCGTGGTCAACATGGTCAAGGAACGACTTCCATCGGACGTGGACTGTACGTGGAGAGGCTGACAGCTGGGTCCACGCCCGCAGCAAGGAAGTACCTCCTTATTACGCGGAAAATAATTATTCCTCCCCCTGACAGCTGGGACCCACCGGACGAGCCACTGTATTTCACGAAAAAACATTTCCCCCTGACTGCTGGGACCCACCAGCTACATCTTCGCACGCAAGGAAGTGCGTCCGGGCAAAAAAAAACGATTCGCCCCCCTGACTACTGGGACCCACCAGCTACATCTTCGCAGGCAAGGATGTGTCTGACAGTCGGGACCCACCTGGTCGCGAACGTGTACGTACATATATACTGGTGGATGTAGAGGCGCGCACGTGTCGTAGTAGAGGCGCGTACGTGTCGTAGTAGAGGCGCGCACGTAGCATGTACACGTACGTACAGCGGCCAGGGTGCAAGAAAGAAAATACGGCCACGTATGTGTACATACGGGCGGGGTCTCGAACGCCTACTCGCGCATATGTACGGCCAGGGCTCGTGTACATGGCTGGGTCGGAACGGAGAAACAGCGTCGTCATCATGTTCATGGGGAGGCAACGGAATGCGTCGTGTTCATGGGGAGGCAACGGAATGCGTCGTGTTCATGGGGAGGCAACGGAATGCGTCGTGTTCATGGGGAGGGGTGTGGCATACCGCAAAACGGAGTAAACGGACCTCCTACGGTCGAAACGGGGGTCCTGTTGATCGGGAGGAGTGTGGCGTAGCGCAAAACGGACAAAACAGACCTCCTACGGTCGAAACGGGGGTCCTGTTGATCGGGAGGGGTGTGGCGTACCGCAAAATGGAGGAAACGGACCTCCTACGGTCGAAACGGGAGTCCTGTTGATCAGGAGGGGTGTGGCGTACCGCAAAACGGACGAAACGGACCTCCTACGGTCGAAACGGGGGTCCTGTTCATCGGGAGGGGTGTGGCGTACCACAAAACGGGACTCCACGGGATACTGTTCATCTCCACCATCGACCTCCTCCAGCCTCCACGGGCTACCGTCGACCTCCTCCAGCCTCCACGGGCTCCTGTTCATCCAGCCTCCACCGCGCGCTACTCCACCGGCTACTGTTCAACCACCCTCCACGGGCACCCCTCCACCGTCTATTTTTCATCCAGCCCTCCACACCACGGGGTCCTGTTCAACCACCCCTCCACGGGCACCCCTCCACCGTCTACTATTCATCCAGCCCTCCACACCACGGGGTCCTGTTCAACCACCCCTCCACCGTCTACTGTTCATCCAGCCATCCACCACACCACGGGGTCCTGTTCATCCAGAGGCAACGCCACCGCTCACTGTTCATCCAAACCCCCCCTGCAACTCTCACTGTTCATCCCAGAGGCAGCATCGATCGGCTTCAGTTAGCAGCAGCAGCGAAGGAAGCGCTCGATCGGGTTCAGTTAATAGCCATCGATCAATCACTCAGGTTCAGTAACGTGTAGCCTGCAGTGCAATCGCTCGGGTTCAGTTAGAGCCCAACGCCTCGCTCGGGTTCAGTTAGAGCCAACGCCTCGCACACACGCGCGTACCTGTACAAGAGAAACGCGCATCGCTCGGCCCCCGACCTCCCACCTTAACCGGGAACTCCCCAAAATTTTCCTCCCCCTCGCTTCTACCACGGTTTGTTCCGTCATGGACGGCCCAAAGAATGTCATGCAGCTGTGTCTCCGGCCTGCCCAGGACGAAAAGCCCATTTTCTATCATGATTTTTTTTCATAGAAGTAGGAGCCCACCACATCTATGATGATACCGGGTTTTGTCACAATTATCGTCATAGAAGTGTCATATGTATGACAGAAAAAAAAATTAGTTCGGCCCAAAATGTCACGGATGTGTCTTTTTTTTGTAGTGTCCGTTCCAGCGGTTCCAAATGGCGAAAGAGATCGAGATGCAGGTTTTTAGCGTCCAACATGTCCTCGTCGAAGGCTCGATGCGCATAGTTGCCACCGTCACCGTCCACCCAAGGGTTGTTCGGCAGTGGATCAACAATGTATCCAACTCCCTCGAAAAGGTAGAGACGAGGGTCATCGGTCTCGACGCAGAGTACACGGAGCGTGCCCCTGGGAAGATCCAGCGCGCCGCCGTCCTTCAGCTGTGCCTCGAAGATGATGTTTTGGTGTACCACATCATACACTCGCCCTCCATACCAGGTGAGCTTCATGATTTCTTGTATTGGGAGGATGTATACTTCTGTGGGGCAGCCATCGAAGGGGACAAACAGAAGCTGGAGCCGTACAACCTTGATTTGAAAAGCATCACTGACCTACAAACCAGAATCAAAATTCCTGTAGAAGATTGTGATAAACAGACACCATCCCTATTCGACGTAGCAAATTTTGTGCTCGGTACAAATCTTCAGAAGGGTGACGAGACGGTGGCATTAAGGTCGTCTGGATGGGAGAATTATCCCTTGACGTATGAGCGGATAAAATATGCTGCCCTTGATGCCCGTGTGTGTTTCGAGATAGCTGCAAGGTCCAAAGAGCTTGTTGCGAAGCCGTCTCCCACAGAGAATGAGAACAAGAAGAAGAAGAAGAAGAAGAAGAAGAAAATGATGCACCAGCAGGAGGGCATTATGGATGGATGAACTATTTCCTCTCTTGTAAAAAAATTATTCCCTCTCGGTGTATATTGATATAGATGGACTATTTCGATGGTGTGCATGTCTTTGGAATAGAGTAGTAGCGTGGGTCCGCTTGACTATAAGGAACTATTTATCCGCATATATAGCTTTCTCTGCTACTCCTTCCAGTGATCGGTATGCAGTGCATGTGTCCGTAGACATGACAGCTTATCCATGGAAGTTCAACTACGGCGACCATCACGTTTCATCTCGCGATTCCCGCGACGCCTCTCCAACCCACGGCACTACGCCCCCCTCTTGGCCCCACTGCCCCTCTGCCTACGGGAGCATTACATGTGGACCAGTCACCTATCGGGTCCACATGTTATTGAATCAAAGGTAGGTGTAGTAAGGCACTGAAGCTCAGTCCCGACGGCCCTGCGAGGGAAATGTAACTCCTGCACCAGGGCTTGTGGTGCTCTCGCAGCACGAACTCGTGCCAAACTCGAGATTTGTTTCTTTACTATACATGCACGCAACGATTTAATGGACATTGTAATCTCAACATGTGATGGGGAGCTCTAAATTTGAATTTGAAACTTATAAAACGAAAAGATTCAAAACAAATAAACTGGGAGAGAGGGAGTATATCGTAGGATGTGTCCCATACAAAATAAGTCCACTGGTTTGTCACCGCGAAGATGCGGTTAGAAAGGAGCATAGCGTCTTCCTACTCGTACGGCAACAAATCGGTCGCAGACAGCATGGTCCGCCTTTGACCGCTATGTGCAAGGTTCGTGCTATCTTATTCAATCTCACCGTGGTTCCATCGTACCAATTCATGCGGTGGCCCGTTGCATGGCTGATCCCAATGTTGGACAAAGGTTCTACGGGAACGGTGTCACCGTTGTAAATGTTGTGCAAATTGATGTTGGTACCCTCCCGTACATATGCAAGCCAATCTCCACTCGCACCGAGCCTAACCTGTGAAACAGTGGGCAGGGGGAGAATTAGGAAATGGACACGGAAGTAGTCTTTAGAATGCATTTACTACGTGATCAAACTCATCTTACCTGCTCATCAGAGGAAATCCGAGTGCCCCTCAACATCGGCATCTCAAGGGGCGTCAACTTGCAACTACGGCCACGTCGCGCTAGAGAGACCCCCAAGGAAACATCCTCGTGCGTTCCATGGAACATCAAGATGCATTTGTATGAGTAGTTTATCTTGTCAGAGAAAAGGATGAACGAGGGAAGGCCTCTAGATATAGGGATGGACACTACTACTACCAATGTGCTGGCCCGTGCGTTGCAATGGATCCAAAGTAGTAAAATAATACTTGTTCACGTGCTTGAAATATAAACACTCTAGTTTTGATATACATGTGTCAGCAGACATGGCAGCTTGTCCATGGAAGTTGAACCACGGCGACCCTCACGTTTCTTGTTTCTACCACTTCCACACCCACACGCGATTCCCACGACGCCGCTCCAACCCACGGCACGACGTCCCCCGACGTGGACATGGATCCTCTGACGTGGCTATCCCTGCCTTGCCCTGCCTTTCCTTCACTGACAGGTGGGACCCACGCTTATGTGTCCCACATGTCAGTGACAGAATGGTAGGATTGTTCGCGTCAGAGGATCCTCATCCCCCCGATGTGCCCCTCATCCCTCTCGGCCCCACCGCTCCTCTGCCTTTGTGTGCATGACATGCGGGCCAGCTTAACTGCGGCGACCATCAACTTTCTACCACAGACACACCCGATTGGACGCAGTTTGCCTGCTCCGCTGCTGTGCTCCGATCCATACTCTTGCACCATCGAATTTTCATCCAGCGGCTGTGACACATTTTGTCCCGGGCATCAAACCTCAGCTGGAGTACTTATGTACTACAGGTAGTACCCGCCGGTGTGTCCATCTACGCCTCGTAACGCCCCGACACCCAGCTGTGGCACCCTCGCCATGGCCACGCCACCACCGGCCGGTTCCTCTCGAACGAGTGAGTCGCGAACCACGCCACCACTATGAGAATGACATGTGGGCCAGCCACATTTAAGGTCCGCATGTCATTGACTCATAGGCCGGGCACTAAGCCTCTGAAGTTCGGTCCCGTGGGCCTCGAGAGGGAAATGTAACTCCTGCGGCAAGCCTTGTGGTGCTCCCGCAGTACGAGCTCGTGACAAAACTGGAATTTGTTTCTTACTACTACCAACTACTACTAGTAAGGTACACGTGCATTGCACGCATGAGATTCCGGTGGTTTGTGCATTATGCTTCTACATGTGGAGCTTTCTGGATTCTAACATGTGGCAAAGTCTGGTGGAATGTAAGGTTAGGCAAGTTTGATTAACTTAGGTGAGTGTTTGGTTCAAGCCACACCTTAGGCAAGCCACACTAAGGCCCCACATGACATACACACACAAAATGTGGCAAGATTCCCTTAGGCTTGCCAACTTGTGGCCCTAATTTTGAAGAACTAATAACTTTGCCTAAGCTTAGTTGTGGCAAAGTTAGTCATGAATTAAGTTCAACCATGGAGTCTTCTAGATTATACATGTGGCAGAATCTGGTGGATGATATCCAACGGCCAGTAGTGCTCGGATTTGCCATCTTTGTACCGTCGGATTGGCTTCATCCAACGACCAACTTTCAAAGTTTTTCACACACTATATAGGGGGTATAGATATAGATGTGCCGGTCCGTTGCAATGGATCCCAAGTATATCTATTTAGTGGAGTGCACTCTAAACACATTATCTATTTATTTTTCTCTAACCTTCTGTAGCCATGCAACCAAGCCACATAAGCTTCATGGGTGCCCCCCACATCATATTATTCATACTACGTTGATTGAAAAAAAAGATAAATCACCCAAAACAAGATCTTCCCGTTTTTTGTTCCTACAATGTTGTGTCGTGCACATACCTACTAGTTGTATAGTGGTAGTACTAGTAATATAGTATTAGGAGTACAAACTTGGTACTAGTAGGAGTAGTACTAGTACGGAATGCTCCTACTCTATCAACGAGCCCCGTCTGACACCAAATTTCTTGGCTTCCGTGCTACATCTAGACCTTCCCCTCGTTTCTGTTTTCCAACCCGGCGGCGAGCGGGGTGTCCGTTTGCTCAACGGCGGTCCCACATGAAAATGAAAATGCCAGGCAACATGCCTTCCCTAAGCTATGTGTCGTGCCGGACGGTCCGTGTTGTACTCCCGATTCCCGGGCGTGTGGGGTTGCGACGCGAACGCGGCAGGCCTTATCCTTTTACCAGCAATGTGCCCGTGCGTTGCGACGGGTCCAAAGTAGTAGAATAATAGTATTTGTTCACAAACTTAAAAGAAATCACTATTGTTTTGATATACTCCTAATATATTACTCCCTCCGTACCTAAATATTTGTCTTTTTTGAGATTTCAAATGGACTATCACATACGGATTATATAGACATATTCTAGTGTTTCTAGCAAGATGCACGCGCGTTGCACGAAGTTGATGGAAAAGGTAAGCACAACTTATAAATTGACGGATGGAGTACCAGTTTCAGTGATGCATATAATTAAGCAAAGGGATCGCACGTGTCGGTATTGACTGGAACGAGAATGCAACAGCACAATAAGAATTAAGGCCACGATGATGCGATCGCAGTGGTGGTTACAGAAGGCAAGAAGAAAGATGGATCCACGAACGTACGATCTCCTCCTCCTCAACTTAGTGCGCCGGGCCACCGACCGGCGGCTAAGGAGTGGCGGCTTTTGTGGCGAGGTCGGGGTGCTTCTCAACAAAGGCATCCAAGGCTTCCAGCCGGTTGAGGAAGGCCAACGTCGTAGCGTCCTCATTGGCCTTGTAGATACCTATGTACACGATTTGCTCGTACACGTGGATGTGTAGGTCGACGAATTCTTGCAGGGTGAGGCGCCTCGCGGCGAGCGCGACCTCCAGGTGGACATTCTTCGTGGCGTCGGCGGGCAGTCGCAGGGCCACCGGTGCTTGAAAGAGGTTCCGGCCATGGAGGCCGATTAGGGTGGCAGGCAATGAGGAGCCCGGGCGCGCGGGCTGGAGGAGTACAGCGATGTCGTCCGCGAGCTTCTTGAGGACAGTGAACTTGTTGCTGGTGGCAACGATCATCTGGTCCAACTGAGAGTCGTAGTTGGCGTCGACGGCGGCCATCCACCAGCCGGTCTCCAACACCGTCTGGAGACGATCCTCGGCGCCATGCCGCAGGCCGGCGTCTTGGACCATCTGGCGCAGCCGCTGGCCGCTCACGCGCATCGCCCCCATGGGTCTGGAGTGAGCTCTTTTGCGCTTAGTGTAGGTGCTTAGGCAAATGCTTTGGTGCGTACGATGTTGTAGATGCATTGGAATGGAGGGGCGCCGTTATATGAGGGCAATGAGGGCAAACTGCGTTGCATTCACATCGTGCAGCCTCTTTTCCCGGACCTCCTCCCATTACTTCCCTCATGCATTAATTGAAGGAGGATGCATTAGCCGTTCAACATATCTGGAACCGCTACTCCCTCCCTCGTCTGCATTAAAGCCGTATTGGGAACTGCGCCGCCCGCTGTCAAATCGTATACTCCCTCCGTCTAGGTGAGTATTATGTCATCTTACGAAAACCAAATAGTAAACACATAGGCGTGGTGCATTAACTCTCACGTTCTTTCTTATTTTTTGACATAAATAGAAGAATCAACCAAGAAGAGATGTGGGGCTTCTATGCTTTTAATGACTTGAGACTATCAAACATGATATGCAGTGGTCAGTTCGTTGCACAAGAACAAATACAACCCACGTCAGCACACACGCATCTTATATAGCATCACATCCAATGGATATAAAAGATGAATGAGACCAAATTATATCTCATCTAGATGAGTTCTAGGAAAACTGTATTAATAATACTTAGTACTCCTGCGCCATGTATCATATATTAGTATCATGTAGTACTTTATTTATTGCCATGTATGACACATAGTACTCAACTCTCTCTCTTTCTTCATTAATTCTATGACACCTCATCAAAATTGCTAAGGCTAGTACCATTACAACCAGCCTTAGCAAATACTAAACATTAAGTTCTCTCGTTTTCCTCTCCACCTTGGTCACCTAGACGGAGGGAGTATACTGCGCGGGCATTTCCTGCGCGGTAGGCGGGGCAGTTCCACCTAGTCGGTTCGATAGAGACGCGAGAAGACGAGGGAGTAGGCTGCTGCAAATGTAGGGATGTGTGATTTGACAGCGAGTTACTGCTGGACAGGTGGGGCCCCGTGATTTGACTTGCCATTATCATTTTAACTGCGGCGCTACGACCGGCGTGAGTCTCCCGATTCCTGACCACCTCCATACAGGTGCCTCTCCCAATGCTCCACCATGTATTAGAGGCTGGCTCTTGCATGAGAGCCCACTTCTCCACTTTTTCCTTGCCTCTCTTTCCTCCACATGTGCAAAAATGCCATGTAAAGCGCACTATTGTACTTACTTGCTCCTACAGGTGCTTAAGCTTGCCACATAGGCATAAAGTCTGATGTGGCAAGTTAATCAAGGAGAGAGAGAGACTAGTTTGGTGACCCAAGGAAGAAACGGTGCTTAGGGCGTGTACCTAGGTGAAAAGACAATTTTGAGTCTATAGCTAATTAAATGAAGCAAACTTAGCAACACCATTTCATCATTAGAAGAGGTCACTCCTTGGCAAATGCAATAAATACTTGTACTCCCTGTGTCCCATAATATAAGAACGTTTTTGGCACTACACTAGTGTCAAAAACGTTCTTATATATATTATGGGACGGAGGGAGTATGAAGAAAGAGATAGAGAGAAATATAAAAAAATACACTTATAGCCAACCTTATAGCCAAATCCTTGTTGTAGTATGAGTGACTAAGTGATGACTATGTATGACATGCCAACATCAGATAGCCTAACGCACCGTGTTAAATCTCCAAGGGCGCGACCGCACGAGCGGCCCGACGGTCGTGGTAGGCGCGACCACGATACGGGATGCTGGCAGCCCTTGGATCTGAGATCAAATGGTCGCATGCTAAGTTGCTGAAAATTTGCAGAATAACCCTCCAGGATACGATATTCACCCATAGGTCTAGAATCACGCCATGCAACCGTTCGATCTCAGATCCAAGGGCTCTCGGAAGCCCGTATCATGGGAGAATGGAAAGCCACTACCCTGCCGTTCGCACGCTGGCAGTTCGCTCCTACTCGTCCCCGCACGTCCTTCAATACTACGGAGGTTCGCTCCTAGTCGTCCCGTCCGTTCACATTACGGCAGTTCCACTAATCCTAACCCTCGTCCCAAATCCATGGCGTCCCAAATCTCCCTGATTGGCGGTGAGTACAAGGTTAGAACCATCACCGGCGATGAGTTCAACGTCATCTACACCCGTTCTTCCGCGACGGTGAAAGGATGCCTTTCTCGCTTCAGACGCATGTTGGAAGACTCAGATGATGAGTGGGTCGCTGGGCTAGATGTTGAGTACACCACAGTCCTTGTCACGACCGGTTTTCCAATAAAACATTTATTGAGAAATCGATCCCTTTTACGGACCAGTAGAGAAGAATTCCTTCTTACTGGTAGACAATTTCTTGATTACAGAAAAAAATCTAGGAGTACTAAATATAATACAAGGTTGAGCGGAGGCTGCTCAACAATTTATTACAAGCATGCCGATAATAAACATAAAGGCGGATATGGTGGCATAACTACTGACTCGTAATAAAAGTGGTGGTGGATATGTCACAGTGAAGTGGGTGACATGACTCCTAAATCTTACAGCTCATCGAGCGTCGGAGTGAGGCTCGAGGACTCTATTATGGGTGGCGGAAGCGTATATAATACAAGTGACCGAAATCCAGGATCGCACGGGACTGACTGGGACTCCTCTAGGCGTCGGACTCACTATCAAACTCTTCATCCATGAGATCGCCTTCGTCAACATCTGGCCAAATCAACAAGCCAGGTGAGTACTATGAAAGTACTCGCAAGACAGTTTGGACATAAGATATAACAAATGCAAACATGATGCATATGAACAGATTAATAATGCGCACTCAGATAATAAAATAGCAATGCATGGGAAATAAAAAGGAAGTCGGGCGGTAGTCCTCCCGAAATCCCAATGTAATACTGAAGGCCAATCGAGTGTCTGAATGACTCCTCGAAAGGATACAAATAAATTAACAATGCCGCAGTCGGGCGTCAGGGCGACACCACATAAAGGGCTTATAATGGAATATAAATGACAGTGCGTGCCACAGTCGGACGTCTGAGCGACATCACGTAAAGGGCTTATATCAAAAGTAAATAACGAGCGTGCCACAGTCGGACGTCTGAGCGACATCACATAAAGGGCTTAAATCAAAAGTAAATGACAAGAGTGCCACAGTCAGACGTCTGAGCGACATCACATAAAGGGCTTATATCAAAAGTAAATGACAAGAGTGCCACAGTCGGACGTCTGAGCGACATCACATAAAGGACTTATATCTCATAACTTAAAATTTCAGTAGCTCATGAATTTAAATCATTTCCAAGGTAATACTCAGGTACGAGATAATAAAAGGGTTAGTCCATCCACAAGAATAACATTCAACCGGGTTTACCACTCAAGCTTGTTTACCGGGGACTTTCACGGAGACTGACACAGGGACTGACATGGATATGGATATGCTGGCCATCGTCTTTGACCATGGACACGATGACTCGGAAGGATTTGACTCTGCAGAGTTTGTACTCTTAACCACAGTCAATGGATTTCAGTAGTCACAGGGGACTAGTTCCGTTTACGGTATTTTAGGAGAAACACATCTAACCAGTACACACCCATTCCAAATTTCGATGCCAGGAATCACCCCAAGCAACGTTCAAGAAAAACTTTGAGACGGGGAGGCTACAACCTCGCGTAGCATGGGATCAAATTTATATCGGGCGCTCTAAGGGGTGCCCCCCTCTCGGTCCCAACCGGAAACACCCATGCCCCCTGACCGGATGACTGGCTTTAATCCACGGCCATGGAATCCTCATCCCGGCCCCTCTATTTGGTGTGTACAAGGAAAGAGGTTATCAACTTACTAAACCGCATTCTTTGCAGAAAACATGTGGCAGCACGAAAACGGAAGAACGGTAACGTGACTCGGTCCACGTTAACGTTGGAGTTTATCGGATGACATAAGACTGGCATGCTACAACAATACCATCTTACTACCTCTCATGTCACCACATGATCAGGTCATCTCTCATCAAGAGATCACAGTAAAACTTCGAAGCACACAGTTAGTTGCCTTGCATGCAACGTAACACTCACCGATGCTCATATGCCATGCACAAACCATTCAACAAACATGCAAAACACTCATCATATCAAAGGTTCAAACATGCTTGCCTGGTTCGGAGAAGTCAGAGTCTAGCTCGGCGAAGTTCGCGGCTCCGTCACCTCCTCCGGAACCTACGGTATAACGAAACCGTATACTAACATGAAAACCGTCGCGTGTATAAAAATTGTTCCAAAACATTTCCAAATAAATACTATAAAAAACTAGACAAAAATATAAGACTGTCAGAAAAAGAATCAATCAAAAAACAAATTTTATTTAAAAGATATAAGGGTTTTAGTCCAAGGACTAATCTGTGATGAAACAGAAAAGATCCAGGGACTTGTTTGAGAAAACAGAAAACGGTTCGGTAGGAAATACGTTAGCCCAGAGAGAAAACACATTCTGCCCGAAGGCGCTTCCAGAAAACGGTTCGAAGGGGAAAGGCAGAGAGGCTGACGGGGGGGTCCCACCCGTCAGGTTCAAAATCCAGCCGAGCTCGCCGGCGCCCGAAGGCTGCGATGGTCGCCGGCGTCGATCCACGGCGAGGTAGGGTGATCGGAGGGTACCTACGGGTTCAGGGTGTTCTCCCACGTCGGTGTGTGGTGGACTTGACCGTCGGAGAGGACCACGTCGACGGCGACCCTATCTCCGGCGGACGGTGGTTCGGGCGAGGGTGGAATACTCCGGTGGGTGCTGCAAACTCCAAATTGGCGCGCGGGTCAGCGATGTGGATGCACTTGGAGGCTACTGGTAAGAGTTCAGAGGCAGGGGTGCACGCACGGGAGTGAATCGTGCTGGATCCCGAAGCGGGTCGAGGCGGCCGGAGTTGGGGAAGAAGACTCCCTCGGGGGCTGCCCAGTGGCTTGGCGTGGTACTAGTGGTGTGTAGAGATGGTGCGGGTTCGAGTTCGAGCTCGGGACCTCCTTTTATAGGCGATCCGAGGAGGTGGCCGTGAACGGGATAACGCCGGCGAGAAATTACGGCGAGGCAGAGGTTGGGTAGGGGGTTTAGGTGGCTAGGCATCATCATGGTGGATCACTAGCGCCGTTTCTCTGCTCAAACCTTGGTCGGGCATGCGTAATGCACTGGCCCTTGACGGAACGGCCGTACGGGCACGGCGGCGGCAGGGAGCGCGCTCCGCGCCTACCAGTTCACGACGACGGACCTGCAGCGTGCACAGGTGAGTGGATGGCCACGTGGTGGCCTCTGGTGGCTTGGGCGGTGCTGGACGGCGTCGTCCAACGCTGCGCCTCTCTGGCAGCCGCAAAGGGCGCTGCTGCTGCCATTCACGGGGAGGCACACCTCTGCCAGCTCGTCGCCGACGCCCGCAAGTGTCCAGGCGATCATGCGACGCAGGGATAAGAAGGAAGGAACAGGGAGCAAGGCGCCACCGCGGCTACTGGCGAGATCGAGGAGAGGTTCTGAAGAAAACGACGGCGGCTCTGAAACTGTTTACTGAACTTTCTGAATTTCGACAGTAACAGTGCACGCCAGGTGTTTGATGATATGACTTGGCATGAGGAAAAAATTTTCTGGAGCTGGGGCTTGGTGAGGTGACCTCTCGATGCATCCAGAGGCTGCCTGAATTTCCTCAGATTTTTAGGAGGAGAAAACAAATGAATTTCATCAAATTTGACAAATATGGTCCAAACTTGCAGCAAGCACAATTTGAAATATTTGAACTGGAGACCAGTGGATCTTCATGGATCTTGGTTGAGGGCTCTAAGGACTAGACAGGGAAATTTGTTTGGAGGCAAAACTCAAAGGAGAAAAGGTAGTTCCTTTGTAAATCTCCAAGGGTCAAAATAGAGGACAGAAAGAGTATTTGATTGGAAACAAATGGAAATAAAATCATGGGGGAGTTCAACTTGCTAGATTTGAAGCACATCTTGACACAAGGAGGAGAGATGGCTTTTGGGATAAGTTTCCCACTTATGCCATGGCAAGAGGAGATTTTGAAAGGGGAAAGGATCACTCCATAAGCCATAGGGCCATTTTTAAAAAAGAAAGATTTTTCAAAAACTTTCCCAAGGAAAAACACTTGTGTTGAGTGATCATAAGATGAAAACCTCCACGACCAAAGATCAAGCTTTTGGATGAAACCAAATAAAATACTTGTTATAAAAAAGAAAGTTTTTGATAAGGAGAGTCCTTTAGAAGAAAAAATTTAAATACCCTCCTTCAAATCAAAATAAAGATTTTGATAAAATCAAAAATAAAAATTTTGGGTGTCACAACACCTACCCCCTTAGGAAAAATCTCGTCCCCGAGATTTCAGCTGATCCTCAAATAGTTGTGGGTACTCTGCCTGAAGAAAATCCTCTCTTTCCCATGTTGCCTCATCCTCGGTGTGATTGCTCCACTGAACCTTGAAAAATTTAATCGTTTTCTGACGGGTCCTCCTTTCAGACTCTTCCAATATTTTTACTGGCCGCTCTCTGTAGGTGAGGTCTGGTTGCATGTCAATGCTTTCATGAGATACATGCTTTTCCGAGTTGCTCACACATTTCCTCAACTGTGAGACGTGGAACACGTCGTGGACGTCTGACAGCTCTTTGGGTAGGTCTAGCTAGTAGGCTATTGTGCCTCTTCGTGCAACTATACAGAAGGGTCCAATAAATCTTGGGGCTAGCTTCCCTTTAATTTTGAACCGTTGCAGGCCCCTCATAGGGGACACTCGTAGGTACACATATTCACCGGGTTCAAAGCTGACCTCACGATGTTTTCGATCGTAGTAGCTCTTTTGTCGGCTTTGAGCTGTCTTGAGTCGGTCCCTGATTTGTTTAACTTTCTCCTTGGCTTCCTTGAGCATGTCTGGGCCGAAAATACGACTGTCACCTGTTTCTGACCAGTTTAATGGGGTACGACATCTTCGTCCGTACAATGCTTCAAAAGGTGCCATCTGTAGGCTGGCTTGGTAACTATTGTTGTATGCGAACTCGGCATACGGCAAACTTTCTTCCCAACTGGATCCATAGGTGAGAACACAGGCTCTCAGCATGTCTTCTAGGATTTGGTTCACGCGTTCCGTTTGTCCATCAGTCTGGGGGTGGTACGCTGTACTGAATGCTAGTTGCGTTCCCAGAGCTTGTTGTAAGTGATCCCAAAATTTAGAGACAAATTGAGTGCCTCGGTCGGATATTATAGTCTTTGGGACTCCATGCAGACAAACTATACGGGCGAGATAAAGCTTAACAAGCCTCTGAGTGGAGTAGGTTATCTTCACGGGAATGAAATGTGCTACCTTGGTTTTGGGCACTGTTTGGCATAGTGCCCTTCCTCTCCACAAGCATAGCAAGTGACACTTGGACGGTATGTAAAGTCCTTGTCCCTTGAATGAAACTGTCTGGTTGGCCTTAGAGCAGTAGTCGTGGATTTTCTCGCTTCATTCCTCTGGACATCAGTCTTGCTCCGGTTGTTGCGAGCAAGAGTCGTCTTGTCCCTTTTTCGCTTGCGAATATCCTCCAGGCTACGGCGCTCATTCTCCAATGTAATAGCCTTGTCAACCAGAGTTTTGAAATCGGGAAAAGTGTGTACGACCAGTTGGCATTTTAGTGCTGGTGCCAGGCCGTCCAAATTTTTTTCCATCCTTTTATTCTCAGTCATATGCTCATCGTAGGCATAACGAGATAGCTGGGTAAACTGACTGTTGTATTCAGTCACTGTCATGCCTCTCTGCTTGAGGTCATCAAACTCCCTTTTCTTGATCTTTATAATGCTTCTGGGGATGTGTGCCCCACGAAAGCCTACCTTAAACTCTTCCCAGGTGATGTTATGTTCACTGGGGTGCATGTGTAGGAAATTTTCCCACCATGCGGCAGCTGCTCCAGTGATGTAGTGAGGTGCATAAAGCACCTTCTCATGATCTGAACATTGTGCAATAATCAACTTCCTTTCGATGTCTCGAAGCCAATCATCGGCCTCAAGCGGCCTATCCGTGTGAGCGAACGTTGGAGGACGTGTCTTCTGTAGTTCAGACAACTTGGAATGCGGTTGGTATGGCTCACGGTGATTTCCCATATTGATGACGTGATTCATCATTTCTTGGTGTTGCTGTTGGCTTTGTTCGAAAAGGCGACATACTTGAGATAATGCTGCCTCACTGTCCTGCTGACTAGACTGCCCCTGTGTGAAGTTGTTGCTTGTCTGGGTCCCATAAACTTCTTCCGGTGGATTTGGCTTGGAACGAGTCCAGGGACGAGACATTTTCCACTCTGGGGTATTATTTTGCAAAACTCATGAGAAGAACTTGTGTGGCACAAGGAAAATTTTGCAAAGGCAAAAATTTGAAAGACCTCAAAGTTTTTCAAGAAAATATTTGATTGCGCACGGAGAAGGACTGCTCAGTACATATCTTACACGCGATACGCAAATGTACGATACATCACTCAGGATGTGCGTACACATCCTGACATGTTATTTAGGCTAGTGCACTCCTCCGGGTCCTACATGATGCGCACACAAGCTACTTCTCACCAAACCTATGTACATATAAACATATCATACACGCGGGTACAACACAAGGCTGCTAGGCGCGCTCAGTCGGAGATGGTGAGGATGTCCTTCTGCCTGCCGAGGGTAAGACCCAGCGACACAGGGGACTCAACCTCCACCTCCTCCCTAATAGGCTCCAGACGCGCAGCACTACGCTGAGGAGAAGGCGCGGGTGCGACAGGCGGTGTAGCTCTGACTGGAGTGGGAGCAATGACCTGGTCAAATTCCTTAGTGGTAGGCAAACGGCGAGCGGTGGCCAAAATGGCAGGTGAATAGGATGCTGAGGACGAGACGAAAGTCAGAGGCGGTGCCATGTGGAGAAGCTCCCTCCTGTTGGCAGAACAGCCCTGAACTAAGTCCATACGGGCAGCCACAAGATCGTCCACGAGGTTGTCGAAAGCTGCCTCCAGAGCTTTAAGATACTCAACAAGCATCTCGATAGCTTCATCCCTCTCTCCCCTATGGCAGGTGAATGCATAGTGACAAGTATATGGCACATGGCATGGGAGGTAGCGGTAGCGACGAGTCTTCATTGCAGGAAGGATATCCCGAAGGTGAGCTATTGCCTCACGGGCGGCCATCTGCATGGCATGCCTCTCCGTAGGCATGGCCCTTCCCACAAAACGGAAGTGGTGAGACGCAGAACGTCGTCCCTTGAATTGCACCACGGCCTGGTGCATAGACACGTCGTCGCTGAGCTTGTGCTGGTAAAGCGTGAACTCCGGACGAGTCGCTGGCCCGATCGTGAGCTTGGTGATGGAGACGAGGAGTTTGACAAACCCCTCGGGCACATTAGTGAACACCCGAGTCTCGCAGTTGCTGCCAGCCATCTACAAAAGTAGGCAAAAATTCTAAGTAGTCAAATCATACATTTATGATGACCAACAGAAAATGGCTACATTTGCAAAATGCTGAAAAGCACTAAAAATGCTAATAACCAATTAGTGATCGCACCTAGTGGCTTCCTACAGTCAGCCTGGCTCTGATACCAAGCTTGTCACAACCGGTTTTCCAATAAAACATTTATTGAGAAACCGATCCCTTTTACGGACCAGTAGAGAAGAATTCCTTCTTAATGGTAGACAATTTCTTCATTACAAAAAATATCCAGGAGTACTAAATATAATACAAGGTTGAGCGGAGGCTGCTCAACAATTTATTACAAGCACGCCGATAATAAACATAAAGGCGGATATGGTGGCATAACTACTGACTCGTAATAAAAGTGGTGGTGGATATGTCACAGTGAAGTGGGTGACATGACTCCTAAATCATACAGCTCATCGAGCGTCGGAGTGAGGCTCGAGGACTCTATTGTGGGTGGCGGAAGCATATATAATACAAGTGACCGAAATCCAGGATCGCACGGGACTGACTGGGACTCCTCTAGGCGTCGGACTCACTATCAAACTCTTCATCCATGAGATCGCCTTCGTCAACATCTGGCCAAATCAACAAGCCAGGTGAGTACTATGAAAGTACTCGCAAGACAGTTTGGACATAAGATATAACAAATGCAAACATGATGCATATGAACAGATTAATAATGCGCACTCAGATAATAAAATAGCAATGCATGGAAAATAAAAAGGAAGTCGGGTGGTAGTCCTCCCGAAATCCCAATGTAATACTGAAGGCCAATCGAGTGTCTGAATGACTCCTCGAAAGGATACAAATAAATTAACAATGCCGCAGTCGGGCGTCAGGGCGACACCACATAAAGGGCTTATAATGGAATATAAATGACAGTGCGTGCCACAGTCGGGCGTCTGAGCGACATCACGTAAAGGGCTTATATCAAAAGTAATTAACGAGCGTGCCACAGTCGGACGTCTGAGCGACATCACATAAAGGGCTTATATCAAAAGTAAATGACAAGAGTGCCACACTCAGACGTCTGAGCGACATCACATAAAGGGCTTATATCAAAAGAAAATGACAAGAGTGCCACAGTCGGACGTCTGAGCGACATCACATAAAGGGCTTATATCAAAAGTAAATGATAAGAGTGCCACATTCGGACGTCTGAGCGACATCACATAAAGGACTTATATCTCATAACTTAAAATTTCAGTAGCTCATGAATTTAAATCATTTCCAAGGTAATACTCAGGTACGAGATAATAAAAGGGTTAGTCCATCCACAGGAATAACATTCAAACGGGTTTACCACTCAAGCTTGTTTACCGGGGACTTTCACGGAGACTGACACAGGGACTGACATGGATAGGGATATGCTGGCCACGGTCTTTGACCATGGACACGATGACTCGGAAGGATTTGACTCTGCAGAGTTTGTACTCTTAAGCACAACCAACGGATTTCAGTAGTCACAGGGGACTAGTTCCGTTTACGGTATTTTAGGAGAAACACATCTAACCAGTACACACCCATTCCACATTCCGATGCTAGGAATCACCCCAAGCAACGTTCAAGAAAAACTTTGAGACGGGGAGGCTACAACCTCGCGTAGCATGGGATCAAATTTATATCGCGCGCTCTAAGGGGTGCCCCCCTCTCGGTCCCAACCGGAAACACCCATGCCCCCTGACCGGATGACTGGCTTTAATCCAGGGCCATGGAATCCTCATCCCGGCCCCTCTATTTGGTGTGTACAAGGAAAGAGGTTATCAACTTACTAAACCGCATTCTTTGCAGAAAACATGTGGCAGCACGAAAACGGAAGAACGGTAACGTGACTCGGTCCACGTTAACGTTGGAGTTTATCGGATGACATAAGACTGGCATGCTACAATAATACCATCTTACTACCTCTCATGTCACCACATGATCAGGTCATCTCTCATCAAGAGATCACAGTAAAACTTCGAAGCACACGGTTAGTTGCCTTGCATGCAACGTAACACTCACCGATGCTCATATGCCATGCACAAACCATTCAACAAACATGCAAAACACTCATCATATCAAAGGTTCAAACATGCTTGCCTGGTTCGGAGAAGTCAGAGTCTAGCTCGGCGAAGTTCGCGGCTCCGTCACCTCCTCCGGAACCTACGGTATAACGAAACCGTATACTAACATGAAAACCGTCGCGTGTATAAAAATTGTTCCAAAAAATTTCCAAATAAATACTATAAAAAACTAGACAAAAATATAAGACTGTCAGAAAATGAATCAATCAAAAAGCATCTTTTATTTAAAAGATATAAGGGTTTTAGTCCAAGGACTAATCTGTGATGAAACAGAAAAGATCCAGGGACTTGTTTGAGAAAACAGAAAACGGTTCGGTAGGAAATACGTTAGCCCAGAGAGAAAACACATTCTGCCTGAAGGCGCTTTCAGAAAACGGTTCGAAGGGGAAAGGCAGAGAGGCTGACGGGGGGGTCCCACCCGTCAGGTTCAAAATCCAGCCGAGCTCGCCGGCGCCCGAAGGCTGCGGTGGTCGCCGGCGTCGATCCACGGCGAGGTAGGGTGATCGGAGGGTACCTACGGGTTCAGGGTGTTCTTCCGCGTCGGTGGGTGGTGGACTTGACCGTCGGAGAGCACCACGTCGACGGCGACCCTATCTCCGTCGGACCGTGGTTCGGGCGAGGGTGGAATACTCCGGTGGGTGCTGCAAACTCCAAATTGGCGCGCGGGTCAGCGATGTGGATGCACTAGGAGGCTACTGGTAAGAGTTGAGAGGCAGGGGTGCACGCACGGGAGTGAATCGTGCTGGATCCCGAAGCGGGTCGAGGCGGCCGGAGTTGGGGAAGAAGACTCCCTCGGGGGCTGCCCAGTGGCTTGGTGTGGTACTAGTGGTGTGTAGAGATGGTGCGGGTTCGAGTTTGAGCTCGGGACCTCCTTCTATAGGCGATCCGAGGAGGTGGCCGTGAACGGGATAACGCCGGCGAGAAATTACGGCGAGGCAGAGGTTGGGCAGGGGGTTTAGGTGGCTAGGCATCATCATGGTGGATCACTGGCGCCGTTTCTCTGCTCAAACCTCGGTCGGGCTTGCGTAATGCACTGGCCCTCCACGGAACGGCCGTACGGGCACGGCAGCGGCAGGGAGCGCGCTCTGCGCCTACCTGTTCACGACGACGGACCTGCAGTGTGCACAGGTGAGTGGACGGCCACGCGGTGGCCTCTGGTGGCTTGGGCGGCGCTGGACGGCGCCGTCCAACGCTGCGCCTCTCTGGCAGCCGCAAAGGGCGCTGCTGCTGCCATTCACGAGGAGGCGCACCTCTGCCAGCTCGTCGCCGACGCCCGCAAGTGTCCAGGCGATCGTGCGGCGCAGGGATAAGAAGGAAGGAACAGGGAGCAAGGCGCCACCGCGGCTACTGGCGAGATCGAGGAGAGGTTCTGAAGAAAACGACGGCGGCTCTGAAACTGTTTACTGAACTTTCTGAATTTCGACAGTAATAGTCCACGCCAGGTGTTTGATGATATGACTTGGCATGAGGAAAAAAATTTCTGGAGCTGGGGCTTGGTGAGGTGACCTCTCGATGCATCCAGAGGCTGCCTGAATTTCCTCAGATTTTTAGGAGGAGAAAACAAATGAATTTCATCAAATTTGACAAATATGGTCCAAACTTGCAGCAAGCACAATTTGAAATATTTGAACTGGAGACCAGTGGATCTTCATGGATCTTGGTTGAGGGCTCTAAGGACTAGCCAGGGAAATTTGTTTGGAGGCAAAACTCAAAGGAGAAAAGGTAGTTCCTTTGTAAATCTCCAAGGGTCAAAATAGAGGACATAAAAAGTATTTGATTGGAAACAAATGGAAATAAAATCATGGGGGAGTTCAACTTGCTGGATTTGAAGCACATCTTGACACAAGGAGGAGAGATGGCTTTTGGGAGAAGTTTTCCACTTATGCCATGGCAAGAGGAGATTTTGAAAGGGGAAAGGATCACTCCATAAGCCATAGGGCCATTTTTAAAAAAGAAATATTTTTCAAAAACTTTCCCAAGGAAAAACACTTGTGTTGAGTGATCATAAGATGAAAACCTCCACGACCAAAGATCAAGCTTTTGGATGAAACCAAATAAAATACTTGTTATAAAAAAGAGAGTTTTTGAGAAGGAGAGTCCTTTAGAAGAAAAAATTTAAATACCCTCCTTCAAATCAAAATAAAGATTTTGATAAAACCAAAAATAAAATTTTTGGGTGTCACAGTCCTGGGACGAGAGAAGGATCTAAAGGACGAAGAGAGGTAGAAGCCCGCCATGATCCAGGTTTGCGTGCATGACCTATGCTTGGTCTACCACATATGCCATGCCGACGTTGAGTTCCAGGATTTTAAGGACTTCCTTGATGGCAACCTAGTCAAATTCGTTACTGTAGACTTTGGTAACGACAAAGAAGTCCTGCATCGGATAGGCCTCGTTGTAGGCAACACCTTCGACCTCCAGAAGAATCGGCTGGTGTCCTCTCGTCAGCCTTCAATGCTGACCCTGGCAGGAGGCATGGTTCATCCTTCGTACGGTAAACTAGAGAGACCTCCATACACGTTTCATCGTCATGCACGGCAGTGGAATGTACTAGATATAGACCACATCCACTACGCTGCAATGGATGGCTACCTTTGCTTCAATATCTACAAGGGTTGGATGAAGAGCAACAGCCAAGTGTGCGGTTCAAGCAAAGAAGTATCGACCAAGAGGAAGAGGGACAAGGACGAAGTCGAGGACGTGCACGAGGACTCCGAGTAAGGTGGCAGTGTCGTTGCTCATGGTGATTCCAATGCAGTGTCTACCGGAATAGTTGCAAAGTTTAATTTCAGGTGTGCTTAATTTAATTTGAGGGGTGTGTTGTGCTGAGCCCCCAGCAGAACTATGTTATGTTTCTTCTTGTTACTTTAACTCTTCAGTACGTACATACTAGTATTTCTTACATTTCATCTTTTAGTTGGTATAGTACTACCACTCGTTTCTTCACATTATATACGTACAATATATATGGCCAACATCATATAGCCAGCAGTTTAGTTGTCAAAGAATTTCAGGGTGCTTAGTTTTGTCAAAGAATTCCAGGGTTCTTAGTTTTATTTGAGGGGTGGGTTGTGCACTTGTGCTGGACACCATTATTGTGACAAGCGTTTTTAATAGTACTATATGCATAATTTGGCGACGAGCGCTCTCTATATGTACCACCTTTTTTTAATTTCAAGTTTTGCTCCATGGCGCAATCCATCGATACTACTACTGTATAAAAGTGGAGTATATACATTTTTTAAAAGGCTAGAGGGCGGGGCAGTCTAGCTCGGTCGGTTTCACGAGAGGCGAGGGCCTTTGTGATTTGACGGCTGATTACTGCTGTCAAATCGAATAGTACTGCGCCACCCGCTACATGCCCGACGCCTCCATTAAACCCCTCCGTTGAACCCGCATGCAAACCAAGAATCCTACTCCTGCCACACGTCCATTCATGAACGGGCCAGAATTAAATGCAACACCGGCCGAGCTCCTCCCGTCCACCCTCAGTTTAAACGAGGCCAGACACCGGCCAAGCTCCTACCATCCGCCCTCTATTTACACGAGGCCAGACAGACAGCGGGCAAGAATCGCACCCCTCCGCCGCTCCCCCATCTCCTCCTTCACCATTTTCTCCACTCTTCCGATGGCTTCCGGTGAGCCGTTCTCCGGCATATTACCCGGCTGGG
The DNA here is from genome assembly GCF_018294505.1 of Triticum aestivum. Lineage (NCBI taxonomy): Eukaryota > Viridiplantae > Streptophyta > Magnoliopsida > Poales > Poaceae > Triticum > Triticum aestivum. Next base: position 145,498,514 of record NC_057814.1, read on the forward strand.
TGGCCCGCCGAGCCCTCCGGATACGAGCGAGGCCGCTCGGTGCTTCACCAACCTCGCTTGGCCCGACGGAGCCAGTTGCCGCCCCAAGCAGGCGCGTGGTTCAGCAACTAGCCACTCTCAGTTCAGCTCGATGAGGAGTGGCGAGTTGCTCCACGCCGGCACGGCGGCTAGCACGCCGGTACGGGCGCCGTCGCTGCCGCGTCGTACCGCGCCACCAGTGTCTGCGGTGGGCGCGCCTCCCGTTTCTGTGGGCGCACCTCCCCGTGCCGATGGCAGCGCCATGCAGGCAGAGACAGAAGCCGGGTGCATGGAGAGTGATGAGTCGGTGGCCAGCTTCTCCGTGTTCGCCGCCATCATCGAGGAGAAGTAGAACACGGGAGGCCGCCGCCACTTGGGACCTATGAAGGCCACCGCCGAGGCGACGACCGTGGATTCAGGTGGTTTCTTTGCTGCTTCGTCTCTTCCATGGACCTTCGTCGACCCCGCAAGTGTCTGACGGACATGAGGAAGTAAAAGGGATCCGTGGGCGGCCATTTAGAACTAAAATAAGTCTAGATACATCCATTTCTAGGACAAGTATTTCCAGACGAAGGGAGTATTAATTATACAAGAGAGCCGGATTGGCACCTCTTAGTTCATGTAAATGTAATGAAATCCATCATGTTTATATGAAGATCCGGCTTTTTTATACGAAATCCTTCATGCTTATATGAAATCAGTCCGTGTTTGCACGAATTTCACCTGGTTGGTTAGAGTTGTAAAAATGTATGCCGCTGGCGTTTGAAGTCGTCCTCCGCTTAAGGAAGTGGGAGGAAATTTGTCGGCTGCCGTTGGAGATGCTCTTTATGCTAGAAATAATAGAGTGACATCCAATCCATTTGAGTTAATTGCCTCTATGATTGTCCCTCTATAAAAAGTTAATTGCATGTACAGTGTACACGTGACTTGCAGGGTGGCTACAGCTTCGTACAGAAAGTTAAAAAGAAACAAGTCCATCCTTAATCTTGTATTCTAAGTACTTTGTGGGTTCACCTGTCAGTACAGTAGCGAAAGAAGTATATATTAAATAAGTAGAGTAATATATAATATAAAAATATAAAGTTAAAAGACAGAATTTGAACTCATGTCATCGCGTTGCGAGCATCCGGCGCTAACCAGCCCAGCACATTTTTGTTGTAGACCATGCTGGAGATATATCTCCATGTCTACTCTTATATATACTCCATTCATTCCTAAATATTTGTCTTTTTCAGATTTCAAATGGACTACCACATACGGATGTGTATGTAGACATATTTTAGAGTGTAGATTCACTCATTTTGCTCCGTATGTCTTTTCAGGAAGGGGTCAGATTTGTCCTTGATTTATTTATGAGGTATCCAGATGGCACTGCACCGCCAAGAAAAGAGGGTAACATCAAAATTATGGACTACTTTTTTGAGTATGTTGGTAAGGTCCGGTCATAGTCACTTGTTGAAATCTCTAAAAAGACAAATACTCCCTCCGTCCGGAAATACTTGTCATCAAAATGGATAAAAGTAAATGTATCTAGACATATTTCAGTTTTAGATACATCTCTTTTTATCCATTTTGATGACAAGTATTTTCGGACGGAGGGAGTAGAAAACAGAGTTGGTGATGATGGTGTGCGTTCCATCCTGCAATATAGGCCGTCGAATTTATATCTAACGGATAGGAAAGAAACTATGGCAATTTTGCAAAAATATACCCACACGTCTCTCCACGTTCACGAATAAGGCCTTCCCTCGTTCAACCTTTTCTCTCACAAGATAAACTACTCATACAAATGCATCTTGATGTTCCGTGTAACGCACGGGCAGCTAGCTAATTTCTTTAAAATAGTTGGTGTGATAATTGGGTTGAGGTGATATATTTTATGTCTGCCCCGAATGATTTCAGATTCACTAGTTGTAACAAAGAAAAGGTTGCCTTGTTAATTAACATAAAACAGGGTGAAAACTATCACATGAGGCTGGTAAAAACAAGGCACACTGGGTTCAGCATCATCGTCACTACAACTTTGTGCGCGCGAGAAGTCTACATATCGAGGGGCTACCGAGCGAGGCACCGAAACACAATGTTTGAGAGAGAAACCAATTGAAAGATTATGATCAGATCGAGTTGTCACCCTTCTGCTGTCATTGTTGGGGGGGAGGGAGAGAAAGACGTATCGAGAGTGTGCGCGGTAGGCACAGAGGCACAACTAGCGAGTGTGTGTGTGTGTGTGTGTGTGTTTGAAAGAGGAGTAGATAGATTATTATTAAGATCGATGTGCCACCCTACTCCTTCGGTGCCGGGTAGTGTGTGTGTGTATGTTTGAGAGAGAAGCCAGTCGATAGGTTAGGATCAAGATCGAGGTGTCACCCTACTCCTTCGGTGTTGGGAAGTTTGGGTGTGTGTGTGGGGGGGGGGCGGGCAATGACACTCACATATCTCTACTCTTATAAAAAAACAGAGTTGGTGATGATGGTGTTCCTGCCATCCTGCATGGGCATCTTGTGAAGGAAATATGCCCTAGAGGCAATAATAAAGTATTATTTATTTCCTTATATCATGATAAATGTTTATTATTCATGCTAGAATTGTATTAACCGGAAACATAATATCTGTGTGAATACATAGACAAACAGAGTGTCACTAGTATGCCTCTACTTTGACTAGCTCGTTAATCAAAGATGGTTATGTTTCCTAGCCATAGACATTAGTTGTCATTTGATTAACGGGATCACTTCATTAAGAGAATGACGTGATTGACTTGACCCATTCCGTTAGCTTAGCACTCGATCGTTTAGTATGTTGCTATTGCTTTCTTCATGACTTATACATGTTCCTATGACTATGAGATTATGCAACTCCCGTTTACCGGAGGAACACTTTGTGTGCTACCAAACGTCACAACGTAACTGGGTGATTATAAAGGTGCTCTACAGGTGTCTCCAAAGGTACATGTTGGGTTGGCGTATTTCGAGATTAGGATTCCGATTGTCGGAGAGGTATCTCTGGGCCCACTCGGTAATGCACATCACTATAAGCCTTGCAAGCATTGTGACTAATGAGTTAGTTGCGGGATGATGTATTACGAAACGAGTAAAGAGACTTGCCGGTAACAAGATTGAACTAGGTATCGAGATACCAACGATCGAATCTCGGGCAAGTAACATACCGATGACAAAGGGAACAACGTATGTTGTTATGCGGTCTGACCGATAAAGATCTTCGTAGAATATGTGGGAACCAATATGAGCATCCAGGTTCCGCTATTGGTTATTGACCGGAGAGGTGTCTCGGTCATGTCTACATAGTTCTCGAACCCATAGGGTCCGCACGCTTAAAGTTACGATGACAGTTATATTATGAGTTTATATGTTTTGATATACCGAAGGTTGTTCGGAGTCCCGGATGTGATCATGGACATGACGAGGAGTCTCGAAATGGTCGAGACATAAAGATTGATATATTGGACGACTATATTCGGACACTGGAAGTGTTCCGGAGAAGTTTTGGATAAAACCGGAGTGCCGGAGAGGTTACCGGAACCCCCCGGGGAAGTATTGGGCCTTAGTGGGCCTGAGGGGAGAGAGAGGGCAGCAGCCAGGAGGTGGCACGCCCCCTCCCATGAGGAGTCCGAATTAGACTAGGGGAGGGGGCGCGGCCCCTCTTTCCCTCCCCCTCTCCCTCTCTTTCCTTCCCCCTCTCTCTTCCTAGTTGGACTAGGAAAGGGGAGTCCTACTCCTACTAGGAGGAGGATTCCCCCCCTCTCCTTGGCATGCCCCAAGGGCAGCCGGCCTCCCCCCTTGCTCCTTTATATACGGGGGAAGGGGGGCACCTCTAGACACACAATTGATATACGATATTTTAGCCGTGTGCGGTGCCCCCCTCCACCATATTACACCTCGATAATATCGTTGCGGAGCTTAGGCGAAGCCCTGCGTCGGTAGAACATCATCATCGTCACCACGCCGTCGTGCTGACGAAACTCTCCCTCAACACTCGGCTGGATCGGAGTTCGAGGGACGTCATCGAGCTGAACGTGTGCTGAACTCGGAGGTGCCGTGCGTTCCGTACTTGATCGGTCGGATCGTGAAGACGTACGACTACATCAACTGCGTTGTGATAACGCTTCCGCTTTCGGTCTATGAGGGTATGTGAACAACACTCTCCCCTCTCGTTGCTATGCATCACCATGATCTTGTGTGTGCGTAGGAATTTTTTTGAAATTACTACGTTCCCCAATAGTGGCATCCGAGCCTAGTTTTATGCGTTGATGCTATGCGCGAGTGGAACACAAGTGAGTTGTGGGCGATATAAGTCATACTGCTTACCAGCATGTCAAACTTTGGTTCGGCGGTATTGTGAGATGAAGCGGCCCAGACCGACATTACGCGTACGCTTACGCGAGACTGGTTTCACCGTTGAGAGCACTCATTGCTTAAAGGTGACTGGCGGGTGTCTGTCTGTCTCACTTTAGTTGAACCGAGTGTGGCTACGCCCGGTCCTTGCGAAGGTTAAAACAGCACCAACTTGACAAACTATCGTTGTGGTTTTGATGCGTAGGTAAGAACGGTTCTTGCTAAGCCCGTAGCAGCCACGTAAAACTTGCAACAACAATGTAGAGGACGTCTAACTTGTTTTTGCAGGGCATGTTGTGATGTGATATGGTCAAGATATGATGCTATATTTTATTGTATGAGATGATCATGTTTTGTAACCGAGTTATCGGCAACTGGCAGGAGCCATATGGTTGTCGCTTTATTGTATGCAATGCAATCGCCATGTAATTGTTTTACTTTATCACTAAGCGGTAGCGATAGTCGTAAAAGCAATAAGTTGGCGAGACGACAACGATACTACGATGGAGATCAAGGTGTCGCGCCGGTGATGATGGTGATCATGACGGTGCTTCGGAGATGGAGATCACAAGCACAAGATGATGATGGCCATATCATATCACTTATATTGATTGCATGTGATGTTAATCTTTTATGCATCTTATCTTGCTTTGATTGACGGTAGCATTATAAGATGATCTCTCACTAAAATTTCAAGATAAAAGTGTTCTCCCTGAGTATGCACCGTTGCAAAAGTTCTTCGTGCTGAGACACCACGTGATGATCGGGTGTGATAGGCTCTACGTTCAAATACAACGGGTGCAAAACAGTTGCACACGCGGAATACTCAGGTTAAACTTGACGAGCCTAGCATATGCAGATATGGCCTCGGAACACGGAGACCGAAAGGTCGAGCGTGAATCATATAGTAGATATGATCAACATAGTGATGTTCACCGTTGAAACTACTCCATCTCACGTGATGATCAGACATGGTTTAGTTGATATGGATCACGTGATCACTTAGAAGATTAGAGGGATGTCTATCTAAGTGGGAGTTCTTAAGTAATATGATTAATTGAACTTAAATTTATCATGAACTTAGTCCTGATAGTATTTTGCAAATTATGTTGTAGATCAATAGCTCGCGTTGTTGCTTCCCTGTGTTTATTTTTATATATTCCTAGAGAAAAAATATGTTGAAAGATGTTAGTAGCAAAGATGCAGATTGGATCCGTGATCTGAGGATTATCCTCATTGCTCACAGAAGCATTATGTCCTTGATGCACCGCTAGGTGATAGACCTATTGCAGGAGCAGATGCAGACATTATGAACGTTTGGCTAGCTCAATATGATGACGACTTCATAGTTTAGTGCACCATGCTTAACGGCTTAGAATCGGGACTTCAAAGACGTTTTGAACGTCATGGACCATATGAGATGATCCAGGAGTTGAAGTTAATGTTTCAAGCAAATACCCGAGTTGAGAGATATGAAGTCTCCAACAAGTTCTATAGCTAAAAGATGGAGGAGAATAGCTCAAGCAGTGAGCATGTGCTCAGATTGTCTGGGTATTACAATCGCTTGAATCAAGTGGGAGTTAATCTTCCATATAAAATAGTGATTGACAGAATTCTCTAGTCACCATCACCAAGTTAGTAGAACTTCGTGAGGAACTATAGTATGTAAGGGATGACGAAAGTAATTCCCGAGCTCTTCACGATGCTGAAATCGACGAAGGTAGAAATCAAGAAAGAGCATCAAGTGTTGATGGTTAACAAGACCACTAGTTTCATGAAAAGGGCAAAGGGATAGAAGGGGAACTTCAAAAAGAACGGCAAGCAAGTTGCTACTCAAGTGAAGAAGCCCAAGTCTGTACCTAAGCCTGAGACTAAGTGCTTCTACTGCAAAGGGACTGGTCACTGGAAGCGGAACTGCCCCAAGTATTTGGTGGATAAGAAGGATGGCAAAGTGAACAAAGGTATATTGGATATACATGTTATTGATGTGTACTTACTAGTGTTTATAGCAACCCCTCGGTATTTGATACTGGTTCAGTTGCTAAGAGTAGTAACTCGAAACGGGAGTTGCAGAATAAACAGAGACTAGTAAAAAGGCGAGGTGACGATGTGTGTTGGAAGTAGTTCCAAGATTGATATGATCATCATCACACACTCCCTGTACTTTCGGGATTAGTGTTGAAACTAAATAAGTGTTATTTAGTGTTTGCGTTGAGCATGAATATGATTTGATCATGTTTATTGCAATACGGTTATTCATTTAAGTTAGAGAACAATTGTTGTTCTGTTTACATGAATAAAAACCTTCTATGGTCATACACACCAACGAAAATGGTTTGTTGGATCTCGATCGTAGTGATACACATATTCATAATATTGAAGCCAAAAGATGCAAAGTTAATAATGATAGTGCAACTTATTTGTGGCACTGCCGTTTAGGTCATATTGGTGTAAAGCACATGAAGAAATTCCATACTGATGGGATTTTGGAATCACTTGATTATGAATCACTTGATGCTTGCGAACCGTGCCTCATGGGCAAGATGACTAAAACGCCGTTCTCCAGAACTATGGAGAGAGCAACAGATTTGTTGGAAATCATACATACAGATGTATGTGGTCCGATGAATATTGAGGCTCGTAGCAGGTATCATTATTTTCTGACCTTCACAGATGATTTGAGCAGATATGGGTATATCTACTTAATGAAACAAAAGTCTGAAACATTTGAAAAGTTCATATAATTTCAGAGTGAAGTGGAAAATCATCGTAACAAGAAAATAAAATTTCTACGATCTGATCGTGGAGAAGAGTATTTGAGTTACGAGTTTGGCCTTCAGTTAAAACAATGTGAAATAGTTTCACTACTCACGCCACCTGGAACACCACGGTGTAATGGTGTGTCCGAACGTCATAACCGTACTTTATTGGATATAGTGCAATCTATGATGTTTCTTACCAATTTACCACTATAGTTTTGGGGTTATGCATTAGAGACAGCTGCATTCACGTTAAATAGGGCACCATCTAAATCCGTTGAGACGACATCTTATGAACTGTGGTTTGGCAAGAAACCAAAGTTGTCGTTTCTTAAAGTTTGGGGTTGCGATGCTTATGTGAAAAAGTTTCATCCTGATAAAGCTCAAACCCAAATCGGAGAAATGTGTCTTCATAGGATACCCAAAGGAGACAGTTGGGTACACCTTCTATCACAGATCCGAAGGCAAGATTCATTGCTAAGTATGGATCCTTTCTAGAGAAGGAGTTTCTCTCAAAAGAAGTGAGTGGGAGGAAAGTAGAACTTGATGAGGTAATTGTACCTGCTCCCTTATTGGAAAGTAGTTCATCGCAGAAACCAGTTTCTGTGACGCCTATACCAATTAGTGAGGAAGTTAATGATGATGATCATGGAACTTCAGATCAAGTTATTATTGAACCTCGTAGGTCAACCAGAGTAAGATCCGCACCAGAGTGGTACGGTAATCCTGTTCTGGAGGTTATGTTACTAGACCATGACGAACCTACGAACTATGAGGAAGTGATGATGAGCCCAGATTCCGCGAAATGGCTTGAGGCCATGAAATCTGAGATGAGATCCATATATGAGAACAAAGTATGGACTTTGGTTGACTTGCCCGATGATCGGCAAGCCATAGAAAATAAATGGATCTTCATGAGGAAGACGGACGCTGATAGTAGTGTTACTATCTACAAAGCTAGAATTGTCGCAAAAAGGTTTTCGACAAGTTCAAGGTGTTGACTACGATGAGAGTTTCTCACTCGTATCTATGCTTAAGTCTATCCGAATCATGTTAGCACTTGCCGCATTTTATGAAATCTGGCAAATGGATAAACAAAACTACATTCCTTAAAGGATTTATTAAAGAAGAGTCGTATATGATGCAACCAGAAGGTTTTGTCAATCCTAAAGGTGCTAACAAAATATGCAAGCTCCAGCGATCCATCTATGGACTGGTGCAAGCATCTCGGAGTTGGAATATACGCTTTGATAAGTTGATCAAAGGATATAGTTTTATACAGAGTTGCGGTGAAGCCTGTATTTACAAGAAAGTGAGTGGGAGCACTACAGCATTTCTGATAAGTATATGTCAATGACATATTGTTGATCGGAAATAATGTAGAATTATTCTGCAAAGCATAAAGGAGTGTTTGAAAGGAGTTTTTCAAAGAAAGACCTCGGTGAAGCTGCTTACATATTGAGCATCAAGATTTATAGAGATAGATCAAGACGCTTGATAAAGTTTTTTTCAATGAGTACATACCTTAACAAGATTTTGAAGTAGTTCAAAATAGAATAGTCAAAGAAAGAGTTCTTGCCTGTGTTACAAGGTGTGAAATTGAGTAAGACTCAAAGCCCGACCACGGCAGAAGATAGAAAGAGAATGAAAGTCATTCCCTATGCCTTGGCCATAGGTTCTATAAAGTATGCCATGCTGTGTACCAGATCTATTGTATACCCTACACTGATTTTGGCAAGGGAGTACAATAGTGATCTAGGAGTAGATCACTGGACAGCGGTCAAAATTATCCTTAGTGGAATAAGGATATGTTTCTCGATTATGGAAGTGACAAAAGGTTCGTCGTAAAGGGTTACGTCGATGCAAGTTTTAAAACTAATCTAGATGAGTCTAAGTCTCGGTCTAGATACATATTGAAAGTGGGAGCAATTAGCTAGAGTAGCTCCGTGCAGAGCATTGTAGACACAGAAATTTGCAAAATACTTACGGATCTGAATGTGACAGACCCGTTGACTAAAATTATCTCACAAGCAAAACTTGATCACACCTTAGTACTCTTTGGGTGTTAATCACATAGCGATGTGAACTAGATTATTGACTCTAGTAAACCCTTTGGGTGTTGGTCACATGACGATGTGAAACTATGGGTGTTAATCACATGGTGATGTGAACTATTAATCACATGGTGATGTGAATTATTGATGTGAAATCACATGGCGATGTGAACTAGATTATTGTCTCTAGTGCAAGTGGGAGACTGAAGGAAATATGCCCTAGAGGCAATAATAAAGTATTATTTATTTCCTTATATCATGATAAATGTTTATTATTCATGCTAGAATTGTATTAACCGGAAACATAATACATGTGTGAATACATAGACAAACAGAGTTTCACTAGTATGCCTCTACTTTGACTAGCTCGTTAATCAAAGATGGTTATGTTTCCTAGCCATAGACATGAGTTGTCATTTGATTAACGGGATCACTTCATTAGGAGAATGACGTGATTGACTTGACCCATTCCGTTAGCATAGCACTCGATCGTTTAGGATGTTGCTATTGCTTTCTTCATGACTTATACATGTTGCTATGACTATCGGATTATGCAACTTCCGTTTACCGGAGGAACACTTTGTGTGCTACCAAACGTCACAACATAACTGGGTGATTATAAAGGTGCTCTACAGGTGTCTCCAAAGGTACATGTTGGGTTGGCGTATTTCGAGATTAGGATTTGTCACTCCGATTGTCGGAGAGGTATCTCTGGGTCCACTCGGTAATGCACATCACTATAAGCCTTGCAAGCATTGTGACTAATGAGTTAGTTGCGGGATGATGTATTACGGAACGAGTAAAGAGACTTGCCGGTAACGAGATTGAACTAGGTATCGAGATACCGACGATCGAATCTCGGGCAAGTAACATACCGATGACAGAGGGAACAACGTATGTTGTTATGCGGTCTGACCGATAAAGATCTTCGTAGAATATGTGGGAACCAATATGAGCATCCAGGTTCCGCTATTGGTTATTGACCGGAGAGGTGTCTCGGTCATGGTTACATAGTTCTCGAACCCGTAGGCTCCGCACGCTTAAAGTTACGATGACAGTTATATTATGAGTTTATATGTTTTGATGTACCGAAGGTTGTTCGGAGTCCCGGATGTGATCATGGACATGACGAGGAGTCTCGAAATGGTCGAGACATAAAGATTGATATATTGGACGACTATATTCGGACACCGGAAGTGTTCCGGAGAAGTTTTGGATAAAACCGGAGTGCCGGAGAGGTTACTGGAACCCCCCGGGGAAGTATTGGGCCTTAGTGGGCCTGAGGGGAGAGAGAGGGCAGCAGCCAGGAGGTGGCGCGCCCCCTCCCATGAGGAGTCCGAATTGGACTAGGGGAGGGGGGCGCGGCCCCTCTTTCCCTCTCCCTCTCCCTCTCTTTCCTTCCCCCTCTCTCTTCCTAGTTGGACTAGGAAAGGGGAGTGCTACTCCTACTAGGAGGAGGATTCCCCCCCTCTCCTTGGCGCGCCCCAAGGGCAGCCCGCCTCCCCCCTTGCTCCTTTATATACGGGGGCAGGGGGGCACCTCTAGACACACAATTGATATACGATATTTTAGCCGTGTGCGGTGCCCCCCTCCACCATATTACCCCTCGATAATATCGTTGCGGAGCTTAGGCGAAGCCTTGCGTCGGTAGAACATCATCATCGTCAGCACGTCGTCGTGCTGACGAAACTCTCCCTCAACACTCGGCTGGATCAGAGTTCGAGGGAAGTAATCGAGCTGAACGTGTGCTGAACTCGGAGGTGCCGTGCGTTCGGTACTTGATCGGTCGGATCGTGAAGACGTACGACTACATCAACCGCGTTGTGATAACGCTTCCGCTTTCGGTCTACGAGGGTACGTGGACAACACTCTCCCCTCTCGTTGCTATGCATCACCATGATATTGTGTGTGCGTAGGAATTTTTTTGAAATTACTACGTTCCCCAACATCTTGCTAGTAGGGAGAAGGAGTTTGTGTGACACATATCTAGCTATATTAAGGGATAGGTATATAGCATATGTGTGAGAGACATTATTATACTTTGAGACATTAGTGGCTGTGGGTGGGCGGAATTAAAGGGGTGGGCGTGTTAGACATAGAGAGCGTGTGTGTTTCTGTGTGAGAGACTTGTAGGACGGGGTAGAAAGATAAATTTAACCCTGACGGAGGGAGAGAAATACACGAAGTGCGCGTGTGTGATTCCGATGCCCACAGGGAAATGAGATATGTGTGCGTGTGAGAGAGATTGCACAATTCATTCACGTATCACTATCTAGCGATCGTGGACGTGCATCGCTTGAACATAAGTCAATATCTACTTCGTATCGTGGCCAAAGGTACAATATCGATTCAACGCTATAAAGATTGGACACTCACATATCACATTTTTTTCTATTTAAATAAACCTTTTCAGTTGTGCATGCCAAAGTTACAGTGATGTTTCTTCAAACAACCAATGTAGCTATCATGTATATGCACCATTGTTACTCTTGCATTCAAATTCATTAGTCTTGGATGATTTAAGTTTCTATTTTGAAGTAATATATGTAATATTCATATATGAATTCAACGGGTACGCAATTTATGAAATGGAGGCTATGTAATCATATGAGGTAACACTTTTAAGTAGCTGACTACAATGTCCATTTCTTTTTGTGCGCCTCTACACTAACACGTCAATGCATTATGTTTAAACTAAATAACCAATGGCACTAAATTATCTATTTACACGAGAAATACATAGGCTGAGTGTTTGATCCCTTTTTTTGTGAACGCGCCACTACACCCATACGATTGGCCGCGCCCGTGTGAACGTCCAAGTTATCGGCGCATCATCCCGAGTTATTGTCTTTTTTCTGGGGTGGACTTCACACCAGTTATTAACTGCTGACGCGTGCCCCGTGTACACAGTCTAGCATGACCTTCCCGCTAGCATGGTCCAAAATTAGTTGAAACTGGATACGAACGATCCCGCGGGCGGCAAAATCACCCGCCTCCTTCTAAAATTTCCGCCACCTTAGTCTTTAGCATGCGAAATCCCCCTTTTGTCCTTGGTGCACGGAGACCAACAGTTACAATACCCCACTCATCTACATGATAGGTCGGGGCTGCTTTGGTAACTTCCGGTTCCCCCACTACACGGCACCCCCATTTCCTCTCCCCCTCCCGCAAAAACGACTAACTCCACAGCACCAGAGCATCTTACATCACGCCGTCCGTACTTCATCGCCCTTTCTCCCCTCCCCTCTCGAAACCCTAGACTGCTCATCCACCGGCGTACCATAGCCCATTCACTCCAGCGGCGTCCACCTTGCCGGATCTGCTTCTGCGGCCGCATCTACCCCTCCCACCTCCCCTAGAAACAAGTAGACTCCTCATCCACCACTGTACCACAGCCCATTCAGTGCCGGCCTTGTCCACGGCGCCGGATCTACTTCGCCGGTACTCTCATCAACCGCCGTGCATCTGCAGCGGCTCATTCGTACTCCCCACTGGAGACGCTTCGTACACACCCCCCGGAGCCTTATCCTCTTATCCTCTTCGCCGACACCTTCCTCAACCCTACGAGAGCCGCTTCGCCGACACCTTCCTCAACCCTACCGGAGCCGCTTCATCGACACCATCGTCAACCCTACCAGAGTAGTTTCGCCTATACCATTCTCAACCCTACCGGGAATGCTTTGCCAACTCACAAGTCCACGGCCTCAGATCCTCTTCCTCGCACCCTCATCCAACCTACCAGAGCAGCTTCTGATGCCCCGTCCACCGCCGCAGATCTGCATCGTCGACACCACCCTTAACCCAACCACCGGAGCAGCTTCTGACGCCCCGTCCACGGCTACAGATCCGCATCGTCGACAACATCCTTAACCCAACCACCCGAGCAGCTTCTGACGCCCCGTCCATGGCCGCAGATCCGCATCGTCGACACCATCCTTAACCCAACCACCAGAGCAGCTTCTGACGCCCCGTCCATGGTGCAGATCCGCGTCGTCGACACCATCCTTAACCCAACCACCGGAGCAGCTTCACCTACGCCTTTGTCCACGGCCAAAGATCCGCTTCGCCCACACCGTAGTCCACCCTACCGGAGCCGCTCCACAAACACCCTACTCGACGGTTCTAGATCTCCTTACCGGACCCCGACAGCCAGCGCAGCGTCATCACCCTCGACGTTTCTAACCTGATTCCCACCGTCTGGAGAGATGCCAAGCACCCGCCACGGCCTAGGTACTTGTCACCTTTAAACCCGTCCAGCATCACCTGCCCGATGTACTTCAAATATACTAACCGGTCGCTGTTACCTGTTATGCAGCTGGCAAAAACTACAAGGACGATGTTTCTTCTGGATCTAACAGCTTGGCCAACCAAGATCCTGGACTGAGGCATTGCTATGATCTTGTAAGCGCGTCTCTCTCTCTTGTATTGTTCTGTGCCTGCCAGCGTGCTTTGCTAGGATTTTCGACCAGTAATCCCTTTGTGCAGACAATGATTTCTACTACTGGCTGCTAAATTAGATATGTAGATGTCATACATGATACTACCTCGTACCTCCGTTCCTAAATATAAGTCTTTCTAGAGATTCCACTATAGGCTACATACGGAGCAAAATGAGTGAATCTACACTCGAAAATGCATCTATATACATCTGTATGTGGTCCATACTGGAATCTCTACAAAGACATATATTTAGGAACAGGGGCAGTACATTACACAAAATCGTAGGTGGCATGTAGGAATTCCAGTGCACTACATTAGGCTCCCTTAGAGTGCCTGCTAGTCCAGCATACAGAGTCATGGCTAGTTTATGGTACGCACACAATCGTTAATTGGTGGTTTAAATATGCGCAAGGGATATGCAATGTAGTATCATGTAGAGATGTCTGAAATTAGCCGTGTCAACTTGCAGATAGGGTTACACAATGAAAAAGTACAAGATGTATGTGGCAATTTCATGGAACATCGCAAAAAAAGGAGAGGCAGCGGTGAGCCTATACAGTGTGCTATGGTACGTCACTCCTCCATTGCAATCATCGTGACATGTTATTTGTATGCCAGTTCTATTAGCCAAGTTTCTTAGGGACAGTTATTACGAGTTATCCTAAGAAAATAAGCACCTGTGAATATAAGCTCCATGTAATAAGCCAACCAGTTCTTTTCATTGCGTTTTCAGCTTATCTTTGGTATGATCAGTGGAAAGTCTAGATTGCATTATATTTTTTTCATTTTGCTGCCCATATGGAAATTAATTTGACTTGCAAACATCACAAATTGAACCCAGTGCAGTAATTAATATGATAGGAAAACAGACCATCACTATTTGCTCAAAATGCAAATACAAAGATACCATCTACTTGGCACAATCTACTTTGGTCAATGTTTTCCATAGAGATCCCATTGCCTAATTTAAACGAAGAACGCATGACCCACATTTAAATGAAGAACAATTATTTATTGAAATTCGATGGTCCAAGTGGCTGGTTATTATCGTATAGCAGCACCACCTGAAAGCATCATATAGCAGCAGCAGCAGCTCATAGCAACTCATCATACATCAGCAGCAGTCTGCAATTCATCATATACCAGCAGCAACTCATAGCAATTCATCATATAGCAGCAGCAGGAGCAGCTCATAGCAATTCATCATATAGCAGCAGCAGGAGCAGCTCATAGCAATTCATCATATAGTAGCAGCAGGAGCAGCTTGTAGCAACTCAGCATATAGCAGCAGCAGCAGCTCATAGCAATTCATCATATAGCAGCAGCAACTCATAGCAACTCATCATACAACAGCAACAGCTCATAGCAATTCATCATATAGTAGCAGCAGGAGCAGCTCATAGCAATGCATCATATAGCAGCAGCAGAAGCAGCTCATAGCAATTCATCGTATAGTGGATCAGAATGAAAATTTGGCAAAAAATCAGAGGAGATCCTCACCTTGTTGGATGAGCTCATCCTTCAACAGCACCTCAAGGCCATGGCCTGGGAGGAGGGGAGGGGGAATAAGGTGCCTTCTACCGCAGTGTGGCATCAGCCGTATTTGTGCAGCGCCCGCCGGAATAGTGCGTTGGACGAACCACAGTGGAGCAGCTGCTGGAGACCATGAGAATGAGGGGCGGCGCCAGAGGGAGGAGCAGCCAGGGAGATTTGCCCCTACCCGCCGGCCATGTAGCCTAGCTGGACATAGCATCGTCGAGGACCAGGCCAGATGGGACCAGTGGCGACGGCTCGCTGGAGGAACCCTAGTGCTGCAGGCAGGGGATCGAGGTAGAGGGAAAGGGGAGAGAAGATGCAAGCGGGCAGGGCAATGAATGCTTGCGTGTTTGTTTTTACTTGAGGGTCAGGTGTGACACGGGCGTCAGCAGTTGCATTTTGAGTGTAATATAGGCAGACAACAGAGTCATTTCACTATTCCCCTTCCCTTCAATTTTTAGTGAGGTTCTACCCGAAACACCCCCCTCCAAAGCGAAATTAGTTAAGCCCAAGCCCATAACTCAAAAATGACTTCTTTACATCTTTTATGGCTTATTTTGACAATATGCCCTGAAAAGGCGGAATCGAACTGGCCCTTAACCTGCAATTCAATTGTGCGTGCAATGATGAATCACTCCTGCCTGCTATCTGTACATTTAGGCATCATCATACATGGCATAACCTAATACATGTGCATTCCATTGTAGAATCTGGAATATGCAATGTTTATGTTAGTTCATACGTTGCACATGATGTTTAAATGCCCCTTAAATCTGGTCAGTCAAGTGATGGTCTTTAAGCCTCCTTCTTTGCTTCTTTTCTTGATATGTAAGATTTGCTCACACATCTGTTCAATTGCTTGTTTGCATCAGCCAGCCATACTAGGACTGTTTGCTTTGATTACTTGCTGTTCTTGACCTAACACTCTAACAGAGCTTGTCAACGATTTAAACACTAAGGGCTGCTGTAGTGGGGCCTTGTCTAACTCATAGGTGACATAAAGGTTTGGCTGTACACTACAGTAGGCTCTCCAAGAGTACCTGGAGATCCAGTTCGAAGGTATGCCTAGTTTTTACATAGTGCAGACATAGTAAATGCTCATTTCATTGTGTGCAAGTGCAAGAGATGCGGCATGTTTCATTATGTGGTGTTGTTTTGTTATAATCTCATCCTTTTGTGTTCACAGACTGGAAAGTATGCATATTTATCTTCCAAGGAGACGAGTAACTAGTTTGTGTCACCTTGCAGAGGGGGTGCAATGAAGATAAGATTGAGGATTTCCAAGTACAAGATGTTAGGAAGGAGCCTTGCAAGAGAAGTAGGAGCTGCGCTGAGCCTCTTCAACCTGCTAAGGTAAGTCACTGTATGCAACTCAACAGTTCAATTCCTTGTTTGTTTCAGGCATAGTTAATTTTCTCTTTTCAATTGCTTTATTTGTCCTCAGTTAATGAGATGCCCAAATAATCATGCCTGATGTTCGGTACTTGTATCACTATTAGTTGACATAATTAAAGGCCTTACCATTTAATTACTCTGCCGAAGTGTGCCTGAAGCTTTGAAGTCTATTAACCAACTATTATTGCATGAGGCTCACAATCTAGTTTATACTACGCTAATGATTGCATAGTTTTGCCTGCTGTAGTATGTTTGTATGAAACCCTCTGCTGTTCATTATGCTCCCTAAGACTTTAATTGAGGCACAGAATGGCCAACTGCTTGCTTACTTATACGCAACGTGCTGTCTAAATTTGTAACTTGTCTGTGTTTTCGATTGGGCCCCAACATCATGCTCCTCTGGTGAGCTAAGAGGGATTTCTGTATGCAGGCTGCACAGACTATCTTTTTTATAATTTTTAAAATATCACCTGCTTATGCTTCATGACGTGTAACATTTTTTTTGAAAGTGACGTGTAACATTATTGTTAGTCCTGTTTTGCCATGTAGTACAAAATAGTGTCTTGTTCGCTTCACTGTTGTAACTATATTTTTGCCCTAGTCATGTGTACTTACAGAAACATTTCAGGATGAAGTGACATCAACACAAAGATCTGCGAGCAGTGCGGCATGGCCGTTACCGAATGATTATGGATTGGAATTGGAATGTGCTGATGTTCTCGAGCATCAACTAGAGGTGGCAAGACAACGTGTACATGATTGTCAACGTATAATCAACAAGTTGAGACTGGACATGCAGGTATTAGATGCAGGAGTCAAAAAATGAAACAAGACACTGAGGTAACCATGAAGGAATTGGAGATTTTGCAGACTGAAATTTGTGCTATCTGAATCCGGCCAATCCTATTTTCTGAAGAGATTATAGTTCAAATGGAGTTAAGTTGATGCGCGTCCATGATGTATGAGCTGTATTTGCCCAGTGTATGTAATTTGCTGTTTGTGTATGCTTTATTATCACCTGTGCCGAACCATAATGCCCAGTGGGTATAATCGGCTGTAATTTCTTTATTGTATAGTGTAGGATTATTCTACCTTTCTATGCCTTGATCTCTTTGTTGTATAGTGTATGCTTTTTAGAGGTGATAGTATTGAGTAGGATAATTCTTTGAATATGCTATATCGTTCAAACGGGGCCAACTCGCCCGACCATGGCCCTTCACGGGCCGTCGGATCCATGGGCCTTCTACGTCTCGTAGGATCCATGGGCCTTCTACGTCTCGTAGGATCCATGGGCCTTCTACGTCTCGTAGGATCCATGGGCCTTGTACGTCTCGTAGGATCCATGGGCCTTCTACGTCTCGTAGGATCCATGGGCCTTCTACGTCTCGTAGGATCCATGGGCCGCCGACTCATTTATGGGTCTTGTACGGGCCTTTAATGGGCCGTAGACGGGCCTTTAATGGAAATCGTACGTTTTGTGGGCTGACCATAACGGGCCGTTAATAGGCCGTATTTGGTGATGCTATGAAAATGGCCCAACAGACTAACGGTCCACAAACGGGCCGACTGTAACGACGGGCTGAATTTGGCCCACAAGCAGAAAATGACAGTAACGGGCCGTAAGTAACCGAATGCTGCAAATGAGCCCAAGAATAAATGGGCCCTCAGAAGGCCGAAAGTTAACTTGGGCTGGAAACGGCCCAACGGAATAACGGGCCGTTAATGGGTATAAAGTGATACACTGTTCATTACGGGCCAGTTTCACCACGGGCCGTTAATGGGTGTAAAGTAATACACTGTTCATTACGGGCCAGTTTCAGCACGGGCCGCTAATGGGCCAAGAGTTACAAAGGGCCTCATATGGGCCGAAAGACGTCATGGGCTATACATGGGCCAGAAGTGAAAACGGGCTGGAATCATATTGGATGGCCCAGATGACGCTACTGGGCCTAATTCGGATAGGGCGTAACGGGCCTTGGGTTAGCGGGCTGTAAATGGGCTATATGCGAACAGGCCGTTAACAGGCTTTCCATGGGCCGGCCCGCCAGCTTTTGACCAAGTCAAACGGGCCGGCCTTTTCACAGGAATGGGCCACTGTTGGGCCGTGCCACGTGTCGACGTATCATAGGCGCCTTCTGTCCAGTGAGTGGATGACATCTGTCCCAACGATGAGCCGACACGTGTTTCCTCTAGCCAATGATGATTTTACACGTGGAAAATCCCCATTGGTCGGGGCTGTTAACGGGTTATCGGATCCAAAACCCGACCCGATAGCTTAACGGCGTTCCGTTACGGTGGATGCCACGTGTCGGTCACCCTTGACGAAAGCACTTCTGTGACGCGCGATTTATCGTCATGGAAGTGGACACTTCCGTGATGATAATTTTGGTAATGTCATGGAACACTTCTACGACAGCACAGGTATGACTATCTTGATTCTGTCATAAATTTGTCATGGATGTACATGCATGACAAAAAACGCGACCTACTGTGACAAACACTTATCATCACGGAAGTGTATTTTTTGTAGTGATAGATGAAACCCACTAGCATGAGTAGGAGTTGTTTGAGCCCTGATGTGCCTACTCATTCATGCTTGTTTGTCATGCCTGCTACTGCTTAGAGTTGAGTCAGGTCTGATTCATCGGGGATGAATTGGAATGGTGATGAACATGTCCTACTGTGTGTGAGCTAAGTGCGTGAACACGATTTGGTAAAGGTAGCCGTGAGAGGCCATGTAGGAGTAGATGGTGGGTGGTCTCATTGAAACCGTCCTCATGAACTGAGTTCTGTGTTTGTGATCCATGAACAGCTACTACCACACGTTGGGCCCTGAAATATGACCCCGCTCGACTTATTAACCGCCCTGTCCTCTGTCCAGGAGTTGCAACTAGTTTTTGGTGTTTGTAAGATATGTGTTGGAGGCCATGCGTAGCGCTGACCCTAGGGGTGGGCTATGATGCGGTAGATACACCGTGGCATGGTGTACAGGGCGCCGTTTGGTGTCTCGGGAACACTGCACACATCATTTGGGGCTGTGAGCGAAACCCCGGCCGGATCTCCTCGCGGAGGGAACCCGAATAGGCGATAAACCTGGATTGAGACTTGTGTGGTTAGTCAGGTCGTGGTCTACACCCACGTCGGCTTTCGCTTGAAGTCTGCTGAGCACATGTCGTGTGCAGACGCTAAGTGGTGGAAACATGTGTGAAGAAGTACACCCCTGCAGGGTTATAAATGATCTATTCGAATAGCCGCGTCCGCGGTAAAGGACTTCTGGGTTGCCTGTACAGTTCATAGACAAGTGAAAGTGGATACTCTAAAATGCGCAAGATAAGCGTGAGTGCTATGGATGGCGTTCTCGTCGGGAGACGGGAGCGGATCCATAATGGTGTATTGATATGGTGAATATGTGGACTCATGTGCGCCACCTCAAAAGAGTTACTTGCGGTCGTAGTTCAGGATAGCCACTGAGTAAAAGCTGGCTTGCTGCAGTTAAACTCCACCACCCCCTTTGTTGATACCGATGCATATGTAGGTAGTTCTGATGTAAGTCTTGCTGGGTACATTTGTACTCACGTTTTCTTAATTTATGTTTTTTAAGAGACACTTCGGTCTCGCTAGTAGTTCCGTGTGGACTTCGACGTTTAGCTTGATACCTCAGCTACAATCTTGTACCCTCGGCAGGATCTGGTAGATAGTCAGGCTTCTCAGCCTTTTTCATTTGTAGATGTCTGTACTCAGACATGTTAAGCTTCCGCATGTGTTTTGACTTGTATGCTCTGAATGTTGGGTCATGAGACCCATGTTTGTAATATCTCGCTCCTCGGAGCCTGTTGATTAAATACTTTGAGTCGTAGAGTCATGTTGTGATGCCATGTTGTATTTACACATATCGAGCATATTGTGTGTATGATTGAAATGCTTGGTATGTGTGGGATCCGACAACCTACTTGTCTATCCTTGGTAGCCTCTCTTATGGGGAAATGTAGTCTGGTGCTTCCACTGAGCCATGGTAGTCTGCTAGAGCCCGGTTTACCGGAGTCCTGTTAGCTGAGTTGCTACTGCTCCGGAACACTTAGACTGGCCGGCATGTGTCCTTCGATCCTGCGTCTGTCCCTTCGGGGAAATGTCACGCGATGTCTTTCGGAGTCCTGTTAGCCTGCTACAGCCCGGATTCCCGGAGTCCTGCCAGCCCAGTTGCTACAGCCCGAATTCACTCGCTGATGACCGACACGTTCGTTGCTGGGTCATGTATGCCTGTCCCTGTAAGTTAGTGCCACTTTGGGTTTACGACTAGTCATGTCGGCCCGGGTTCTCTGTCATATGGATGCTAGCGACACTATCATATACGTGAGCCAAAAGGTGCAAACGGTCCCGGGCTAGGTAAGATGGCACCCGTGGGAATACCGTGCGTGCGGTCGCAAAGTGATATGATGTGTTACATGCTAGATCGGTGTGACTTAGGATCGGGGTCCTGACACACGGTCTTTTCTTTGTCTTCCTTCATCATGAAGATCTGGAGGAATGACAGCAGGTCACACCCGGCAGTGGAGTCCACAATCTGGTCAATGCATGGCAGAGGGAAAGGATCCTTTGGACGGGCTTTATTGATATCTGTGTAGTCAATACACAGCCTCCACTTCCCATTTGCCTTACGCACTACCACTCGATTGGACAACCACGTGGGGTGGAGCACTCCTCTGACCAAGTCTGCTGCCTCTAACTTCCTGATCGCCTCGATGATGAACTCTTGCCACTCCAAAGCTTGCTTCCTGACCTTCTGCTTGACGGGCCATGCATGAGGACTGACAGCAAGATGGTGCTCAATCACCTCCCTGGGAACGCCGGGGATGTCGGATGCTTGCCATGCAAAAACGTCAACATTCACCCGCAGGAAGGTGACGAGCGTGCTTTCCTATTTGCTATCAAGGGTGGAGCTTATAGTAAAAGCCCCGCCCGTGCTGTCCTCCTTGACGGGAACCTTCTTGGTCTCAGGTGGTGCTGCCCTGGATTTCCTGCTCTTGCCGGTGGAGCTCTCTGGCACGTCCTCGACATGAGAGCAGCACTCCGAAGAGGCGCGCTTGCCGGAGTGGGTGCAGGAGGTCATGCCGGAAGAGGTCTCATCGGAAGGGGCCTTGCCGGCAGAGGCAGAGGTCTTGCCGGTCTTCTTCCCTCCCGGGGCTTCAGCTGCAGGAGCAAGTGCCTTGGCCGCAGTTGTTGCAACTGTCTCCCGGTAAAGTTGGTCTGCGTAGATGAGCGCATATTTCTTGTCAGAGGGGACGGAGATGATGCTCAGTGGCCCGGGCATCTTCAACGTGTTGTAGGCGTAATGTGATGCCGCCATGAACTTGGCCAGCGCTGGGCGGCCAAGGATCCCATTGTAGGGCAAGGGGATCTTGGCGACATCAAAAATGATCTTCTCCGTCCTATAGTTGAGTTCGCCCCCGAACGTAACGGGCAACGTGATTTTACCTTTTGGCTGGCTCCTCCCTGGGTTGACCCCTTGAAACGTGCCTGTCTCCTCGAGATCTCCATCGGGGCTTTGCAGCCTCTCGATCACGGCGGGCGAGATCAAGTTCAGACCGGCCCCACCGTCAGCTAGCACTTTTGTCACCTTGAGGTTGCATATTGTTGGTGAAACCAACAATGGCAAACACCCGTCCGTAGTTGTGCGATCAGGGTGATCCTCGGTGTCAAAAATGATACGCGTGCTAGACCACTGCTAGGCATCAAACGATGGCTCCGCCGCAGTGACCTCGCGCGCCCACTGCTTCAGTCTATGGTGAGAAGTGTGCAACGACGCGCCACATGGCCTCCGTAGCTTTCTGGAACTCGTGCTCGCCGGACTCGTCGTGCTCATCATGATCATCATCTCCCTCCTTCTTGACGCGGCCCCGAGCAGCCCTCTCTTGTTGATTATCTTTGCCGCGGCGACCTCCTTGGCCGCCATGCTTCTTGTCGGACCCCTCAGCACCATCCTGACCCTTCTCCTTGTCCCGCCTTTCACATTCAGCTTTCTGCTTTTCTGCAAGCATCTCAACCTGCCGGCAGTTCTGGAGGTCATGGCCCTTGGTGCGATGGATCTTGCAGTATTGCTTGTCGGAGCCTCCTGGCTTATCGGCAGCCGCCAAGGCCCGGCAGGCGGTGCACCCAGCAACTTCCTTGCCGGGGCCGTCAGCCTTGGCCTTCTTGGCGGCGCCGAGGTCGCCGGATCCCTCAATGGTAAGCACGGTCTTGCCCTTACGCTTCCTATTGCGGCGCCGGCCCTTCTTTGCCGGGGCGATGGTGTCTTCTTCCGTGGAGTCGGTTTCCGCGCCGGTGTCTTTGCCAGGGTACTTCCTCCCCTCTTTAGCCCGAGCACATCTATCGGCCAGAACATAGAGCTCGGCTACATCCTTGACCTTGTTCATCGCCAGCTCCTCACGCAGGGACATAGAGCTCGGCTACATCCTTGACCTTGTTCCTCTTGTGCACATTCTGATGAAATGCACTGATGAAAGCGGCAGGATGAACATCTGGGATGTTGTACTGCACACGGCTGAACCTTTGTATATACTTGCGCAGGGACTCGCCGTCCTTCTGGGGGATAACATGCAAATCACTCACCTGATCAAGCAAATTTGTATGTGCCATCTCTCAAAATAAATTTCTCTTTTTTGTGCTCGTACCGCTCTTGAGGCGGTGAGGGGTGGCCAATATTTTCCATGCTAGATGTGTTATTCTCACGATGAGTGTTTATTCACTTGTCATTGCACGAGAGTAAGCAAAGGTATTAGGGATGCCCGGTCCCAAAATGAAAAATTAATTTACTTTATGTTGTCAAATAATAAATTCCTTGGAAAGTGTTGGTATGGAGGGCACCCGTGGATACGGTTAGCCATGGAAAGTGAAAGTATGATGGAAAAAGGAATAAACTTTATTTTCTATTTGGGAACCGCCTATGATATATCTAGCATGGAAAGTGTTGGGAGCTCTAAGTCATTTTTGTTGGTAGGAAAACTATGCCTCTCAAAATGTTTTTATCTCTCAATTTTCGCTTTGAGCTCTTGCACCTCTACAAATCCCTACTTCCCTCTGCGAAGAGCCTTTCTTTTACTTTATGCAATTTTTATTTTTCATTTGAGTCTCCATCTTCTCTTATAAAAGCACCAACTAAGGGGCACTATGATTGTACTTGAGTATTGGGTGTAGCTAATATGCGAATGTGTTTCATGAATGGATCAATGATTGAGCATGATGGGCTAGGGATAACTTATTTTAGCGTTGATATTTTGAAAGACATGGTTGCTTGTTGATATGCTTGAGTATTTAAGTCTCATGTCAAAACTAGACTGTTGCGTTGAACCATATAAAAGTCCAAATATCCATGCTACAAAGAAAAGAATTTGAGATGAGATGTTAGGCAGCATTCCACATCAAAAATTATGTTTTTATCATTTACCTACTCGAGGACGAGCAGGAATTAAGCTTGCGGATGCTGATACGTCTCCAATGTATCTATAATTTTTTATTATTCCATGATGTTTTAGAATCATTTTATAGTCATTTATATCATTTTTGGTACTAATCTATTGACAAAGTGCCAAGTGCAAGTTGTTGTTTTTGCATGTTTTTTACATCGCAGGTAATCAATATGAAACGGAGTCCAAACACCACGAAACTTTTTGTGGATTTTTTACGGACCAGAAGACTCACGTTGGGCCAAAGCAGCACCTGGGGGGTGCCCCGAGGGGGGCACAACCCACTAGGGCGCGCCTGGGCCCAGGCGCGCCCTAGTGGGTTGTGCCCACCTTGGTGGCCTCCCGCACCCCCTCTTTACCCTATAAATTCCCAAAAATTCCAAAACCCTTCGGGGTTAACCTATATCAGAAGTTCCGCCGCCGCAAGGCTCTGTAGCCACCGAAAACCAATCTAGACACTGTTCCGGCACCCTGCCGGAGGGGGGAATCATCTCCTGTGGCCATCTTCATTATCCCGGCGGCCACCACGATGAGGAGGGAGTAGTCCACCCTCGGGGCGGAGGGTTTGTACCAGTAGCTATGTGTTTAATCTCTCTCTCTCTCTCTCTCTCTCGTGTTCTTGTGATGTCACGATCTTGATGAATCGCAGGCTTTATTAATATAGTCGTATCATATGGTGTTTTCCCTCTCTATCTTGTTGTGATGAATTGAGTTTTTCCCTTTGAGATTTCGTTGTTATCGGATTGAATACTTTTATGGATTTGAGAACACTTGATATATATCTTGCAATTGATTACTCGTGGTGACAATGGGGTATCGTATTGATTCACTTGATATATGTTTTGGCACTCAAATCGCGGATTCCCGAGGTGACATTGGGGTAATCTATGCATAGGGGTTGACACACGTTCTTGTCTTTGTTTCTCCGGTAAAAATCTTGGGGCACTCTTTGAAGTTCTTTGTGTTGGATTGAGTATTATGTATATGAATTTGCTTTGGTGTTATTTTAGTATGAACTCTAGGATGGATCGAACGGAAAGAATAGCTTTGTGTTATTTTAGTACAAACTCTTGCATAGATTGAACGGAAAGAATAGCTTTGAGGTGGTTTCGTACCCTACAAACAATTTATTCTTATGTTCTCCGCTAGATAGGAACTTTGGAGTGATTCTTCATCGCACTTTGAGGAATGGTTATATGGTCCAATTATATTAGCATTGTTGAGAGGTTGCACTAGTGAAAGTACGGACCCTAGGCCTGATTTTCAAGCATTGTAATACCATTTGTGTGCCTATTTACTATTTGCTATCTTGTTGTTTTGATTTATTCAGATTATAAAAATATATTTCTACCATCAATATTACACTTTTATCACCATCTCT
This sequence comes from Triticum aestivum, assembly GCF_018294505.1. Classification (NCBI taxonomy): domain Eukaryota; kingdom Viridiplantae; phylum Streptophyta; class Magnoliopsida; order Poales; family Poaceae; genus Triticum; species Triticum aestivum. Next base: position 145,523,909 of record NC_057814.1, read on the forward strand.
TCGCCGAACTAGTGCACCTATACAATTTGCCATTGTATTGGGTGTGTTGGGGACACAAGCGATTTCTTGTATTTGGTTGCAAGGTCGTTTGAGAGAGACCATCTTCATCCTATACCTCTCACGGATTGATAAACCTTAGGTCATCCACTTGAGGGAAAATTGCTACTGTCCTACAAAACTCTGCGCTTGGAGGCCCAACACGTGTCTACAGGAATAAAGTTACGTAGTAGACATCACTAGCAGTACGGAAGGGGGCACCCCCACGGTGCAGTCGCCGCCACGGCAACCAGCATGGGCGCAGCAGATTCAGGAACCTGACAACATCTCGATGGCCTCTTCTAACCCTCGACCATGTTCAGGCCGACGGCGAGCCCCGGAGGATAGGCGGGCGGGAGACACGCGCGTCATCGTCGAGCGACGTCGCGACGACCACTGCCGAACCAATGGGTGCGATGGCCCCGACATCGATGAGCCTGCGCTCGGTATTGGCGGGTGCCTACCTTTCGAGGTTGGGTGCCCTGCCTTTACTCATGAGCTACGGCAAGTTCGTTGGCCATCCGTTCGCACATTCAAGCTAGAGATACCCGAGAAATACGATGGGAGGCCGAACCCGACAGAGTTTCTGAGCATCTACACCATCGCTGTTCAGGCTGCCGGGGGCAGAGATGAGAAGGTGTTTGCCAACTACTTCCCTTTGGCTCTCAAATCCAATGTGGGGTCTTGGCTGATGCACCTGCTGGAGAACTCCATCTCATCATGGGCTGACCTGTGCCATGAGTTCATTGGCGCCTTCACTGGCGGCCATCAGGAGCCTGGTCGACCCTGCGACTTGCAGCTTCTCCAACAGAAGGAAGGAGAGACCCTCCGTAAGTATTTATAGGGATTCAGCAAGGTCCATAGAAACATCCCAAATATCCATCCAGGAGCTATGATAGCTTCTTTCCAGTCCAACATGCACAACCGCCGGATCTTTTCCAAGATGAACGTACGGTTGCCCAAGACTGTGAAGGAGCTCTCACTACTAGGAAAAGGGCTATAGATGGAATGGCCACTAATGGCGCACCAGACATGTGGTGCGCCACTACTATATAGCAGTGGCGCACCATGTGCTGGTGCGCCATTAGTGTGAAAGACACTAATGGCGCACCAGAGACACAGTGCGCCATTAGTAACAATTTTTTTTCCAAACATACTAATGGCGCACCAGGGCACCGTGCGCCATTACTAGTTCTAACTAGTAATGGCGCACCAGCCACACAGTGCGCCACTACTACATTTTTTTATTTTTTACTTTTTTGCAGAACTACTAATGGCGCACCAGGGAACAGTGCGCCATTACTAGTTTAGACTAGTAATGGCGCACTGTGCCCTGGTGCACCATTGGTGTTTTTTTTTGCAAAACTACTAATGGCGCACTGTCAGCAGGTGCGCCATTAGTAACCAGGGTTACTAATGGCGCATTCGTTGGTGGTGCGCCATTAGTAACCTGGGACGAGCTAGATATTTTGGAAAGCCACACCTACCCACTCACTTTCCCCACTTCATTCTCTCCACCTCCTCCTCCAAGCTTGTCTCAGCTGCCTCCTCCTCCTCACCTCATTTGCACAATAAATTCATCCAAATTAAGTGGTTAAATTACCTTTTTTTGATAGGTAAGTAAGGGGGAAGCTATCTTTATGTTGTTCTCCCTCCAACAACGTGGACATGCACTTTTTATGGCCTAGCTAGATCTATGTATGTTTGTGGTGTTGCATATATGTTTGTGTTTGCAGGTACCGGTATTTGAAATGCGATAGTTGCCAATATTTTGCTGGAATGTTGATTCAATTCCGTTTCGGCGAGAATTTTGGCACTATGCATTCTTTTTGGTCCTATTTCTAGGGAAAGTCATGCCAAATTTTTTCTTGGTTCTAAAATATCATTTTGCTCTACCCCGCAGGCGACCATGGTCCGCACGATGACCGAAGGCATCGTGAATAGGTTCTTGAGCTCCGCGAAGGCCGAGATGCTTGAAAAGAACGAGACGGAGAAAAAGATGTCCGTGTCGAAGATGCAAGCTGAAGAGCCTTATTACGGACCCGGATTCCGGGCAGGTGCGGGACCACCTGATCTTGCGTGGTTTCATGGATGGTTATCGGTGGCAAGGTGATGAAGATGACTATGAAGTCATCCATGGGGGCCGGGCAAGAAATGAGGAAGGGCAGCAAGACAACCACCGCGTCTCGGGCGGGCGAGAAGACGTAGAATCTCCAGGACATGATCATGATGGTGATGTTGCACACAGTCATCATGTAGAAGATGCCGGACATGATGATGAGGAAGATGCGGCAGCAGACGAAGGGCATGATCATGAAGATGAAGATGCCGACGGAGCAGACGACGATGGACCATCGATGGGCTGGGTGCAGGACCTTCATATTCAAGAGCTGCTTCTCAAGCAGACGGATAACGCAAGAGTTGCCGCCCGAGAGAAAGCCAAGCTGATCAACTGGAGATAGACGTGGTTACTCCATTGTATGAAGGATGCAGGCCCGAGGATACCCACTTGAAAGTAACGCTCATGGCTCTGGAGATGAAGGTAAAACACAAAATGACCGACGCATGCTTCGACGAGAACATGTCATTCTGGCACGAACGTCTTCCCAAGGGGAACAAGTGCCCGACCAGTTTCGAGGAGGCGAAGAAAATCGTGTGTCCTCTGGATTTACCGCACGTGAAATACCATGTGTGCATGAACAATTGCATCATTTATCGGGATGAGCACGCGGGGTCTACCATATGTCCGGTGTGCGGCGTCACTCGATACAAGAAGAGGAAGAAAGCTCCTCGAAAAGTGGTGTGGTACTTTCCAATCACTCCTCGTCTACAGTGGTATTTCGTGGACCCTAAGGTAGCAAAGCTCTTGCGTTGGCACGCGGATAGGGAGGAGAAGAAGCGAGAAGATGACGCAAATGATCCGGAGATAAATAAAAAAGACAAGATGCTGAGTCACCCTAAGGATGGGAGCCAGTGGCAAGCGTTGAACTTCGAACACCGAGAATTTGGGAAGGATCCAAGGAACATCGTGCTGCGCGCGAGCACCGATGGAGTCAATCCGTTTGGTAGCCAGAGAAGCACACACAACACCTGGCCTGTGTTTGTGTGGATGTACAACCTTCCCCCCTGGTTGTGCATGATGAGGAAGTACATTCACATGAGTATGCTAATTGAAGGGCCGAAACAACCAGGGAACGACATCAATCTGTATCTGGGGCTGTTGAAAGAGGAGCTAGACACGCTGTGGAAAATGCCAGCCAATACGTGGGACACCGCAGAGAAAGAATATTCCCCTATGAGAGCCGCACTGCTCACGACGGTGCACGACTATCTCGGTTACGGATATCTCGCGGGGCAGGTGGTCCACGGATTTTCTGGATGTGTCAGGTGCATGGCTGACACAACGTATCGCCAGCTAGATAGAGATCCCGGGTCTTCGAAAACCGTGTTCATGGGACATCGAAGGTGGCTTCGTGACGATGACCCGTGGAGGAAACGCAAGGATCTGTTCGATGGTGAAACCGAACCCCGAAGACGCCCGCGTACGAGGAGCGGCGAGGAAATAGACGAGCTGTTGAAAAATTGGAAAGATTGCCCACTGCCGGGAAAGAAGCAAAAGGCGCCAGAGCCGGGAAAGAAGCGAAAGGCGCCAGAGCCGCTGCTGAAGGTATGGAAAACGAGGTATGTTTACTGGGACTTGCCGTACTAGAAGATCCACCGTGTGCCTCATAGCCTTGATGTCATGCATATCACAAAGAACGTGTGCGAGAGTCTGCTTGGTACCCTGTTCAACATGCCAGAGAGGACCAAAGATGGGCCGAAAGCAAGGGCAGACTTGAAATCAATGGGCATCAGGGAGGAGCTTCACGCTAATGATGATGATGATGATGAGGCGAAGCAGGACACGGAAAGTCGTCGCAAAGGCAAAAAGGCCAAGAAGACCGGAAATGACTTCCCTCCCGCGTGCTTCACTCCAAGTCAGGAGGAGATCGATCAATTTTTCACCTGCCTCGTAGGAGTAAAACTTCCTTATGGTTACGCGGGGAAGATAAGCAGATACCTAGACTCAGCGAAGCAGAAGTTCAGCGGGATGAAGTCTCACGACTGTCATGTGCTGATAACGCAGATACTTCCAGTTGCAATCCGTGGGATCATGGACGCGCACGTCCGTGAAACGCTATTTGGCCTATGCAACTTTTTCGACGTCATCTCTCGGAAGTCGGTTGGCGTGAGGCAACTCAGAAGGCTACAGGAAGAGATCATGGTGATACTATGCGAGCTTGAGATGTACTTCCCGCCCGCATTCTTCGACGTTATGGTGCATCTGCTGGTCCATATCGTGGAGGATATCATCCAACTCGGGCCGACGTTCCTGCACAGCATGATGCCGTTCGAAAGGATGAATGGTGTCATCAAAGGATACGTTCGCAACATGTCACGTCCAGAGGGAAGCATAGCCAAGGGCTTTCTGACCGAAGAGTGCATATCCTACCGCACGAATTATCTAGGCATCGAGAACCCCGTTGGTCTGCCCGTCAACAGGCACCTCGGCAGGCTCGCTGGATGGGGTCACCGTGATGGTCGCCGCGAAATGCATGTCGACTTCGATGGTCGACTCGCCGACTTTGAAAGAGCAAACCTAGTCGCGCTACAACACATAGACGTGGTCGATCCTTGGGTGGAAGAGCACAAAACCTTTATTGAGAAGACGTACAATGACCGAGGCCAACAGAGGACGGACGGAGATATAATCAAAGAGCACAACTCATGTTTCACGCGTTGGTTCAAGCAGAAGCTTCTGTCGTACCCTTTACATGAGGATTCTTCTACGGAAGAACCACTCATATTCGCCTTGTCACAGGGCGCCGAGCACAACCTGATGACGTATGAGGCGTACGATATCAACGGCTACACATTCTACACCGAGGACAAGGACATGAAGAGCGATGGTTATCAGAACTCCGGGGTAACGATGGAATCCTACACCGGTAACGACAAGGACAAATACTACGGAAGGATCGAGGAGATCTGGGAGCTGAGCTACGCTGGAGAGAAGGTCCCGATGTTCCGTGTCAGATGGGCCAAGAGCGTCATAAAAGAAGACCGGTATTTCACCACCATGGTTATACCCGAAGCCAAATACAAGACCGCAGGCGCGAACGTCACCGCGAAAAATGAGCCATGGGTACTGGCTTCCCAAGTGGACCAATGCTTCTTCATTACCGACCCGTCAAAGCCCTGTCGTGTTGTCGTGAGGAGAGGCAAAAGGAAGATCATCGGAATGGATGGAGTCGCCAATGAGCAAGACTTCAACAAGTACGGCGACCCGAAGATGGAACATGACGACGACGATGAAGTATCAGCATACACCACAAGAAGAAGCATGACCACCCTACCTAAAGGACGTCCGTTCAAGAGAAGAACTCCATTTACGAAAAATAAGGGCAAGAAGATTGTGAACAGATAGCTAGCTAAGATCGATTGTATTTAAATTGTAGCCTTCATTTCTCGATTGTATTTCGTGGGCACTTTTTGAACTCATGAATATTTTGAAATTTCATGGACACTCGATCTCGATCCCCCTCCATCTCGATCGCTATCCCACCTCGCCAGATCCGGTCCCCCTCGCCGCCGAGCACCCCCCGCACCCTCCCCCACACCCTCCCCGGCCCGCTCCACCGTCACAAATGAATGCAACTAAAATTGCAAAAAAAAACAAATTTGATTATATTTACAAATAATAAATTTGATGATTTTTTTCATATTCATAAATATTTTCAAATAACAAATTTGATTATATTTTTTAAAAAATCATTCCTGTTTTTATAAAAAAATATTACTGTTTCATATTCATATTCATTTTCTAAAAGATCATTATTGTTTTTCTAAAAAATTATTAGATGCAACAAAAAATAATAATAATAAAAGATTACTAATGGCGCACCTCTGGCTGGTGCGCCATTGCTATATAAAAAAAGTTTACTAATGGCGCACCGATCGTGGGTGCGCCATTGCTATATTAAAAAACATTCTATTGGCGCACCGCTTCTGGGTGCGCCATTAGTAAGTTTCCCCCCTATAGCTAATTCCTCCCTCTCCCTCGCCAGTTCCCCTTCATGCCTCTCCCTCGCGCCAGTTCCTCTCCGTCCGCTCCCAATCCGCACCCCCGCCGCCTCCCTCTCCCCATTCACCCCTTCCTCCCCTCCGACCCCACCCCACTCTCGCCGGAGCAGCGCCGAGGGCCGACACCAACCTCGCCCTCACCCGCGCGCGCCGCAACCTCCGCCTCGCCGAGTCTAGAGCTGCTCGTGGAGGAGACGTGGCTGGAGGCGCTCTCCGGGGAGGTGCCCGTCTACCCGCCGCCCTCGAGCGCCAGTTCGTCGCCCTCGAGCGCCTGCACGCCAAGGTGCCCGTCTACCCGCCGCCCCACCTCGTCTTCCACGCGCTCCACTATGCTGTTAGGGTTAAGATTTTTTTAGTCCCCGCCCCCGACTCTGCTGCTGAAATTACCGTTGAAATCGAGGTAAAATCACTGTTGAACTGGGTGTAAAATCACTACTGTTGAAATTCAAATTTAAACTTGAAAATGAAAATTGAATTGGAGAATTAAATCACTGTTTTTTAGTCCCCATTTCTGAACCTATACTAAGTATGGCAATGCCACAGAGTATAAGAAGTACTCCTGCATCTTACACAATGATAGGTCTAATTTATGCTACTCAACGAAAGAAGAAGAAAAATGCACTGGACATACACTGAAGAAAAATGCACTGTATCATCGGGTAATTGTCCATGGTTGATACCTGAAAATAATTTTATCTCACGGCATGAATGTAAGTATCTATTCCGCATACATGGGCTATCTACCCAAGGTAAACCTAGAAAATGAGTTATATCCAGGACAAGCCACTGTCAATTAACACTCTATACACTACCAACTGTATTTAGTTAACATTACACTGCCACTGCTATTCAGCACAAACGTTTGATCATCTCACTCTACTTACTGTCAATTGACACTGTAAACTGTCAGCTCCATTCACTGGCAGCAGCCAGCACTTCTGAATCTAATCTTTCTTGGGCAAGCTCGGCTACTTGTTGTTAGTCATTCACTAAAAGATCCTCCACAGACTGCATGCATCTCCTTTGCACATTATCACTTCAATCTGCTGCTACCTCAAGCTTCTCGTTTACACTTGTGCCAAGTAACATTTTTTCCTTGTATAATTATATGGTGGTTGACTGAGCTGCTACTTTTTCCTTGTAGAAGATCGCAGGTCGAGTGGGAGGGATCCAGTTGCGACGACACCGAATCACCAGCAAGGCAGCTGCCTAGCATAATAGGTTGACTCACCTATATATACTACTATCTTGCATCTCTCTCTTGTTTCTTCTTCTACTACAATACAAAGAGAGTCATTTCAGTTACTTGTCTTAGTGTGTGGTGTGGCTGTTTATTGTTCAACACGAGCAGCTAGCTCTATTTAGGTCCAGTAGAAATGACATGGCTCTCCAATTTTTAAGTAATCTTGCATATGATTTGGATATACCTTATGAAGTTGTAACAGTTCCTCTTGGTGCTTAGGTGCATTTTCTTTGTGTAACTTGGTTTAAAAATGTGATTTGGTCTTTTGTGGCATTTGGATGCCTAAATCCCATTTTCTTAATCATATTGCTTGGAAACTTTTGGTTATCTCCTCTCAGTGATGAAATAATTTATATATACTGCACTTTTTTCATAATTAGGTAATAACGTTGGTTACAGTTTTGGTAGTTCAAACGGGATGTATCTCATTTTGTAGACAGATTATTTCGTGGAATATCATATATTCAAATTTGTAATAAATGATGGCTTCTACCTGAATTAGTAGACTCTGTGGTGTTAGTTTGTTCTAAATACAGTAAGATAATTTTAACAACTGTAGAACATGTTGAGATTGTGGTGCTAGTAGAGGCACATTGTGGCCTTTTCATCCATATGAAAGTAGAGGCACATTGTGGTGCTAGTTTGCTGGGTTTTGTCTCCGACCATCGTGTCGTGATGATTTTGCAGGTACCCCGAGAGGCCCTTGAGTTTGCCGGAATGTCGATTAACTTCCGTTCCGGCAACGGGTACTCCATATGTCCTATCTTCATCAAAGGTCATGCTGAAATTTTCCGTGAATTTTAGCATGACTTTGCTAAAAATAGGACATATGGGGTACTTGCGACTAATGCATGGGCCGGGGTATCTTAGTACTTTAAGTAGGATCAATTGCCCCTTTATTCTTGCTGCATTAAACCATAGGTGGCAATAGAGCCAAGTGATGAGGCCCAAATGATGAAAGCTTAGGCTTTTAGGGTGCCTTGGCATCGACAAACCCTAAATGATAAAAGGTTAGCTTTTAGGATGCCTCTCGGTGTCGACAACCCCTAAATGATGAGACCATGATCTTGTTCCTTGACAATAACCAACTTTTTGACCAAACTTTTTTCCTATTTAGAGCGAAACATGGCCCACAACGATGAGGCCGGCGGTTCGGGCGGCAAGCAATTCTGGGAGCTGTCCCAGGAGCTGGAGGAAGAACCTCACCGCTATCGGGACGATGCCGCGGAAGACACCGATCCTGACTACACAACCCCTAGTGGGGTCGGGGATGACACCACTGATGGTGCCGCCGAGGATGCCACCACTGATGATGGCGGCGCACGCACAGATGGCAGCCAACCGAAGAGGCAACGGAAGGACCGGCGCCCGAACGTGCTCGGCACCGTCAAGGAGGAATTTACTGAAGTGAACTCCGACGGGCATCCAACGGCGCCCAAGCAAGTAGTCAAGGGGTACTCGGTTCAGCTCGGGTGCATTCTCCCGAGCACCGTCTCGATCAACACCGAGAACCTAAGGCATAAGGACCGAGGGAATTTGCGCAGCCTCCTCTTCACGAAGCTGCACGAACGATACAAGTTCCCCGCTGACTTTGCAAACACACGCCTCTCAGGGAATAAAGTGAATAGTGCGGCCCTCACGAGGATGAGCACGGCCCTGTCTACATGGAGAAGCACGGTGAAGGCAATGATTGAAAAAGGTGATAGTTATGAGAAGATCAAGGCGAAATATCCTTTGATGAGCGAAGATGACTACAAGGAGTTCAAGATCAAGTGCGAGAGCAGCGCAACCTCCGAATCAAGTCAGTGGGGGAAAGAAATGCGGGAGTTGAACTTAGGGGTCCACCAACTCGGTACAGCCGGTTATAGAGTGGCGGAGCCTATATCGGACAAGGAGGACGCGGAGTGTGAAGAGCAAGGCCTACCGCCCCGCTTTGAGAAATTACATGACAAGCAGACCAGGAACTTTGTCAGGCCCTGGTACAAGGAGGACCCGGTAACAAAGGATCTTACCACGGATCCGAAGACTAGGGCGCTTGAGCTTGTTCTGGTAAGGAATACACCCCCGCGTAATTAGCTCCATATGGTTGCATTCTAATTAATGAAGCCAAATTTCTAAATGCTTCACATTCCTTCCGCAGGAGGCTGAAAGCAGTAGCGCGGGGTCGTCTCAGAGTTCCCCTTTTGACACCCCTTTAAATAGGGCGTTGAACGTAATGAAAAACAAGGATAAGCTAAGTAAGCCGTCGTCAGCTGGTCGTGTGGCCGGCAAAGGCTTGTCCACAAAATGGTCGTCATACTATACCGCTGGTGGGCGAAAGGAGAATAAGACCAGCTCGGAAAGCCAGTCGCGCGAGGTTCAAGAACTCACGGCACAAGTGGCACGGATTCCGGAGATTGTCCAAGAGCAAGTGCAACAACAACTGGGAACGATGCTCACCGCCATAGTGCCTACCTTGATTCAGGGGCTGACGACGTGGATTGCGGACGGCCAACAGGGGCCTCCCCCAGTTCCCAGCTTCACGGCCAGCAACTCACACAACGCGCAGGCGGCGCCATTGGTGTCTCCGGCGGAGGCGGTATTCGTGTCTCCGGCGCCGGCACGGGCATTGGAGCTTAATGCACCCGGGTGTACGCCGGCCGGCACCTCGCCAGCAAGCGGCCCCTCCGTCAGTTGCACGCCCGCCGTTGGTGGTGCCTCGACATTAGCCGAGCTCGACGGCATCACGGTAACTAAGCCTACATGTTTTCGCAGGGCGCCGCTGACGTTCCTTGCACTCTCCTGCACTTCGTGGGCGGCGAGTTGGTCGATGTCGCCAAGGGCAGAATCGTTCAACCGGGCAACCGCGTGTTCCACGGTAATCCGATGCCACCCAGCTTGTATAGGGTTGAACTGGTTCGGGTGCTGCCAGGCTGTGACGAGTTGTTACCTCCGATTCGACCCGCTGGGGCCGACGAAGATGATGTGATGACCCTCAGCGCCTGCGTAAGCTGGCCCCTGCTTTGGCCGAAGAGCCAGATTCGTTTGGGGGCGGGGGACACCACCCCACAGACAAGACCGCCAATCGTGCCAGAGCCAAGCCATGGCAAGAACGCCGCAACGCTACCGGACATGCCGGACATCCCTATGGCACAGGATCCGGACATGCATATGGCACAGGATCCGGACGCCGACGACAATGACGGCGGTACATTTTCCAACGTCAATAAGTACTTTGCCGAACATGGGTACGATGACGAGTTCTGCGGGCCTCCTTCTCAAGAACCCAACCCCGAAAAAGACGACTGCGATCTAGCTGGTATGGCGGAGAAACCCAATTGCAACAGGCATCGTCTGGCGTTCAGTTCTCAGGAGACGCCTCCAGCTGCCGCCTTCACCGAGCCTCAGGTAGCTGAGGTGCGAAATATTATCAGCCCCAACACGCTCAAGAAGGCGGTCTGTGAGTAGAACTCGATCCCATTACAGCAGATCAGGAAGAAGGGACGGAAATGAAAGACTAACAAGGGCGCCAGTGCGAGCCAGCCGGCACCGAGTATGATCCGTGCTCAGGACGGGCCACCTTCACCTAAGGATATCTCGAGGAGGGTGCATGTGGCGGGTAGGGCGATGCTACCGACAAATATGCTCAATGCTGCAACCGGTGCTATGCGGAGTCTGCATGACAGTGTTCTTTCTTTGGAGAAGCGGCGTCTCAGAGAGAATGATGTGGCATACCCGGTTTTCGTGGCCAAGGTGCCAGAGGGCAAGGGCTTTGTGGATAGCGACGTCGGGGGTACGATCGTCCTGCGGTTTGATGACATCTTTGCTATGCTTAACCTTCATCCACTACACTACACCTTCGTTCGGCTGCTTTCGCTGAGTATGGAGATGCGGATCATTAGAGACAAGACCCCGGACATTGTGATAGTCGACCCCTTCTACATGTGTGCCAAGATCTTGGGCAGCGTTGGGGACCGTCAAGTCGCGAGTTCACACCTCGAAGGCGTCATTATGGCAAACCCAGAGAAGGATAACTTCCTCGTGCCTTACTTTCCCGAGTAAGTCATCCCCTAACCGCCCCGTAACATATGATTTCTTAGATTTCGATCGTTCTTTTTTTTCTAACATTCCGTGTTCTGTGTAGTGACACACATTGCACACTCATCCTCTTAAGCCCGAAATATTCCATGGCCTCGTATTTCGACCCGGACCGTGACTCCAAGATAGACTACACAAATATCAAGAAAGTTCTTGATGATGCTCTCCCCGACTATGCCGCATCTGGAGGCACCTTTAAGAGGCCAGCTCGTAGGTACGGCAGGCACGTGTTCACCCACAATACGACGTTCCCCTGTGTCAAGGAGCCGCCTGGCGGTCAGAAGGATGCCTACCACGCCCTCCATCACATGCAGGCTATCGTACGGGACCATAATCACCTTCTGCTACCAAATAATATCAAAGATTGGGCCGCAAGCTTGGCGGCAATCCAGGACGCGGACATCTGACAAGAATTCTTTCGCATCCAGTCGGAGTTTGCAGAAATCATCCATCAAGATGTCCTTCGTACCTCGGGGCAGTTCTACCTCAAATTTCAACCGTCCAACAGTGAGATAGACACAACGCAACAAATGCAGGCTGACAACGCCCGCGACTTCATGACCATCAAGACAGACGGCGGCTTCATCCACGCTCCGGTCCCATGAGTCGAGTCAAAAGTAGTGATGCTATGTGTAGTTCTGAAACATTTATTAGCTCATGTTATAATTAAACTTTAATGAACTTGTATGTATCTTTGGTTTGGTCAGTCGTTCAACTTAGATGTAATCGATGCTATTTATTAGTAGGACCATGAATTGTGCTATTAATGTCTTGCTTTTCTCTTCTGATCCTTTTGTTACATACTTATATATTGCTTATGTATTGTCTGTTGTTTGGCTAGTGCATGGAGATGCCGTCGTATGTCGTGTACAAGGGTAAGGTTCCCGGAGTCTACGACGACTGGGAGGAGTGTCGGAGACAGGTTCACCATTTCAGCGGTAACAGTTACAAAGGGTGCACCACTAGGGCGGAGGCGGAATGTAGATGCGCGCGCTATCTAGCGGGAGAGAGGAGGGAGCGTTGGAGGAACCGGATGAAGACCAGTTTCATCGCGATGATGCTCATCGTGATGACCGCAGCTCTCTTCTATGTGATGGTAGTTTAGATGATCGATATCGACTTGTAATGTGAAGACAAACTCGCTACTCGCGGTCTCGAGACTTGTAATGTTCTATCTTTGTTCAGTCTTTTGAATTCGAAGACTAATATGATGAATTGTATCCGGAGACTAATCTTCTATTGTATTCGATGAATCTGCTGTTGCTGTGTGGTGCTGTTTATATTCTGTCCAATAATATATTTTGTAATCTGTGCAAATATCAGAAAAGAAAAAAATACCTAATGTACATACTAATGGCGCATCACTCCCACGTGCACCATTAGTATGTCAAAGGATACTAGTGGCGCATCCCTCCAACGTGTGCCATTAGTATGCCAAAGGATACTAATGGAGCATCACCCCGCAGTGCGCCATTACTATGGCAAAGCACATGGGTAAATATGGCCCCCTGGGAGGCATACTAATGGCGCGCCGTGGCCTATACTAATGGCGCACTGCCTGGTGCGCCATTAGTATACCAGATACTAATGGCGCACGAGTGGTGCGCCATTAGTAAAAAATACTAGTGGCGTGGTGCTAGTGGCCCACCAGTAGTGCACCATTAGTAGGCAAAACTGGTGCGCCACTAGTAAGCCTTTTTCTAGTAGTGTCTACACCTTGGTAGATAAGTGTGCTCGAATGGAGGAGGGAAGCAAGTTGCCCGGAGAAGAAGATTGTATCAATGTCGATTCAGAGGATGATGATGAATCAAACAGTTAGAAGAAGAGCAAGAAGCGCAGTAAGAAGTGGAAGGATAAGGCAGTGATGACTGTTGAAGGATCGAGTACACGTAGTACCGGCAAGAAGGCCAAGGCTGAGATCCCCAGGAAGGAAGCTGCCGTGTGTGCTGACTGCCGTGGCTGCCGAGAAGGTCGGGAAAGGTGATGGGCCGTATTGCAAGATTCATCGGACCAAAGGCCACGACCTTAATGAGTGTTATCAGGTTGAGCAGCTTGTCAAGAGGCAGAGAGCGGAATATGAGAAGCGCTACAAGGAAAAGGGCCAGAATGTCACTGGCGGTAAGGGCCGAGGCGGTGAAGTAAATCGCCTCGGCAAACCCTTCCATAACCAAGGAAAACCATACCACTGCGGTAGGATGTTTGCCATTGTTGGTCTCTCCGACAATTCGCAACCTCGAGGTCACAAAAATGTTGGTGGATGGTGGGGCCAGGTTGAATATGATTTCCCCGGCAGTCATCAACAAACTTCATATAGCAGAGCATGAGTTGAAGGACACCGGCACATTTCAAGGAGCTAATCCTGGCAGGAGTCATCCTAAGGGAAAGATCACGTTGTCGGTGACGTTTGGGGGAGAGCTGAACTACCAGACTGACAAGATTGTGTTTGATGTCGTTGACCTCCCCCTGCCGTACAATGGGATCGTTGGACGCCCAGCCCTGGTTAAATTCATGGCGGCATACCACTATGCCTACAACACCTTGAAGATGCCTGGGCCAATGGGAGTCATTACCATCCCATCAGACGAGAAGGATGCAATCATTTTCATGGACAAGATGTATCGAGACGCTGTTGTGGCAAAGGCCGCCGAAGCAGCGGTGCCCTCCAAGGAAAGCAAGGGAAAGAAGAAGGATTGTAGGGACTCCGGCAAAGAATCTGGGAAGCGTGCCCCCACCATGTGCACGGCACCCGTTGATGACGTGCCAGAGTGTTCCAACAATTAGAGATCCAAGGTCGCTGCACCCCAAGTGAAGAAGGTCCCTGCAGGGCTGGCTGGCATTGATGGTTCTTTCACTATTAGCGTGACCCTCGATGACAATTAGGAAAGCATGCCCGTTGCCTTCCTGTGGGAGAATATCGATGTGTTTCCTGGCAACCATCTGATATCCGCGGTGTTCCCAGGGAGGTAATCGAGCACCACCTTGTTGTGTGCCCACACGCCCGACCTGTCAAGCAGAAAGTCCGGAAGCAGGCCTTGGAGAGGCATCAGTTTATTACGAAAGAGATTAAGAAGCTTGAAGCAGCTGGTTTGGTCAGAGGAGTGCTACACCCCACATGGTTGGAAAATCCAGTGGTAGTCCAGAAGGCTAACGGAAAGTGGAGGCTTTGCATAGATTCCACAGATTTCAACAAAGCTTGCCCGAATGACCCGTTTCCCTTGCCGCACATCGATCAGATTGTGGATTCCACTTCACACTGCGATTTGCTCTCCTTTCTCAATGCATATTCTGGGTATCAGCAAATCTTCATGTCCAACGAAGACGAAGAGAAGACATCATTCATCACTCCATGTGGTACATACTATTTTATCCGCATGCCATTCGGATTAAAGAGTGTCGGGTCAACTTTTGCAAGGGCAGTCCAGATTGGTTTCGAGCCATAGCTGCACAGAAACATTCAAGCTTATATGGATGATATTGTGGTCAAGACCAAGGATAGCGCCACCCTTATTCAGGATTTGGAAGAGACATTTGCTAATCCGCGCAAGATCAACTTGAAGCTCAACCCAGAGAAGTGTGTATTTGGCATTCCCTCCAGCAAGCTGCTTGGGTTCTTTGTGTCCCATCGGGGGATCGAAGCCAACCCTGAAAAGATTAAAGCTATCGAGTAGATCCAAGTGCCAAGGACAGTCAAGGATTTGAGGCATCTGAAACAGTGCGTTGCCACACTAAGCAGATTCATCTCCAAGTCTGTCGAGCATGCCCTGCCGTTCTTCAAAATTTTCAAGAAGGCAGGGCCCTTGAAGTGGACTCCGGAAGCAGATGCAGCTTTGCAAGACTTGAAGACCTACTTGTCCTTTGTGCCTACCCTGGTTGCTCCCAAACCACGGGAGCCACTGCTGCTATACTTGGCGGCAACCAACCAAGTGGTTAGTGCAGCCTTGGTGGCGCAGCGGGAAGTGGATGAAGTAGAGAGTGAGCAAGGACTGGCAGAGCCAGAGAAGGATCGGGACAGTAATGAGCACGACAGCGAGAGCAACCCCAAGGACACGGCAAGGAAGAAAGTGGTGCAGCGCCCAGTGTACATCGGCAGTTCCTTATTACATGGGGCTAGATCAAGGTACTCTGGCGTGCAAAAGTTGATCTTTAGTCTCATCATGGCCTCAAGGAAACTGCTCCACTACTTCCAAGCCCACGAGATTACGGTTGTCACTTGTTTCCCATTGCAAAGGATACTCCGAAACCGTGAGGCTACTGGTAGAATAGTGGAGTGGGCTTTGGAGTTATCCAGTTTTGGTTTGAAGTTTGAGAGCACGTCAACCATTTAGAGCAGGGCATTGGCAGAGTTTATTGTGGAATGGACGCCAACCCCTGATGAGGAAGTACTAGAGACAGTTGTCCCCGGCAAGGAATCGCCCCAAGAATGGATCATATATTTTGATGGTGCCTTTTCCTTGCAAGGTGCAGGGGCTTGCATGCTTCTTGTTGCCCCCTCCGAGGAGCACGTGAAGTACATCGTCTAGATGCATTTTTCCCGGGAAGAGGCAACCAACAATACAACAGAGTATGAAGGACTCCTTACCGGGCTCAGGATTGCCGCAGAATTGGAAATTAAGAAGCTGGTCATTCGAGGAGATTCACAGCTCGTGGTGAGACAACTTAACAAGGATTATCAAAGCCCATTGATAGAGGCATACGCTGAGGAGGTGAGAAGATTGGAGGAGCACTTTTACAGATTGCAAACAGAGCACGTACCCCGTGTGGAAAACACCATAGCTGATCATCTGTCGAAGTGTGCTGCGCAGAAGCTTCCTCTAGAACTAGGGACTTTTGTTCTCCATCTTACTCAGCCCTCCATCCCCAGCAACAATGGCCCGGAAAAGAAGAAAGTTGGACTCCGGTAAGCCTCTCCATGTAGAGCCGTCCGCTCTTGGCAGAGACCCTGCCGGCAACAACTCCTTGCAGCCTGCCAGACCGCACCCTCAAGCCGGGCCCATGGTCCCCATGAACAAGGGATGTGCCCCCGTAGCAGAGGAGGTGCCGCTAGTCCTCGTTGCCAAGCCCCAGGCTCCAACTTGGACGAGGCACATAGTCCACTTCCTCCAAACCGGAGAGCTTCCTGGCGACCGAGATGAAGCTGAAAGAGTAGCCCGAAGGGCCAGTATGTATCAGTTTTTCGATGACACTCTGTACAGAAGGAGGCCCAACGGTGTGAAATTGAAGTGCATCTGCCGAGAAGAAGGAAAGGAACTGCTGGCTGAGATACACAAAGGCACGTGCGGCTCCCACATTGGATCGAGGGCATTAGTTGGGAAAGCATTCCGGCAAGGATTCTATTGGCCCATAACCCTCCAAGATGCGGTCGAGCTAGTCACCAAATGTGAAGCATGACAGTTCCATTCCAAGAATATCCACCTGCCTGCCCAAGCTCTTCAGACAATCCCTCTATCATGGACATTTTCGGTCTGGGGGCTCGATATCCTCGGCCCCTTCTCGCGAGCAATCGGGGCTTTGAATTCTTGTTCATTGCTATTCAGAAGTTTACAAAGTGGCCGGAAGTGGCTGCTGTGAGAAAGGTGACTACTCAGTCAGCTATCAAGTTCATGAAGGAATTGGTGTGCCGCTTTGAAGTCCCGGCAAGGATCATTACCGACAACGGCACCTAGCTCACGAGCCGCACCTTCATGCAATGTGTTCATGCCCTCGGATGCAAGATCTCATTTGCCTCTATTGCACATCCCAGAAGCAATGGTCAAGCTGAGATGGCGAACGCTGAAGTGCTGTGAGGACTCAAGACAAGAACCTTTGATACGCTGCAGAAGCTCGGCAGGCGGTGGATCGATGAGCTATTGGTAGTTCTCTGTTCCCTCAGAACGACACCAAATCGAGCCACCGGGCAGACTCCCTTCTACCTAGTCTATGGGGCAGAAGCAGTTATCCCCACGGAACTCATTTACGGGTCGCCTCGAGTGCTTGCCTACGATGAAGTAGCGCAAGATCAGCATCGGCGTGACGACGCTGTGCTACTCGAGGAGAACCGTCTCCAGGGTGCTACGCGTGCTGCACGCTATCAGCAAGCCATGCGTCGCTATCATAGCCGCAGGGTTCATGCCAGGTGTTTTGAGGAAGGCGACCTTATCCTTAGGCGCGTCTAGTCTGCCAAGTGTACAAACAAGTTGACACCAAAGTGGGAAGGCCCTTACTGGGTAGTACGAGTCACCAGACCTAGCGCGGTCCATCTGGAGACCGGAGATGGCATTCAATTGCAAAACTCATGGAATATTGAGCATCTCCGCAAGTTCTACCTGTAAGGCACGGCTGTCGGGCCCTGCCCGGCAGCCACCCTTTTGTACAGGCCTTGCCTTAGTTGCATGTAACCCCTTGTACAAAGCCAGGGCGATGACCCTGTGCAAGAGAAAATAAACGAAGTGCTGGGGGGGGGGCGACCATGTTGCATGCATGCATAAGCATTCCAAGAGCACCTGCATAAGCATTTCATGAGCATTTGCATATGCATATAGAAAGGACCACATCTTGCATCATTCCCATCTACATGAAGCTGCAGGTTCCAGCCGCGAACTTGGCCTCTACAAGGAGTTGGGAAGATGAACCAATGCTGCGATCCCCGGCAAGCCAAAGAGATAATTTCTACCTCTTGTCCATTAGTGTTCTATAAGCTAGGGCTTGTGCATAGGAAAACCTCGCAACTCTTTTGAAACTTAGGTGCTCCCATCTTTGGCTCGAACGCTACTTCGAGTCAGGATGGTTGTAGTGGCCTTTGGCAAAAGGAAGTTGGCGGGGGGCTGGTCCCTTCATTTCTGCCCGGTAGGCTTAGTCGTCCGGCAAACGAAAGTGTACCAGCAGGGTAGCCTGCTGGGGAAAGCTTGTTTATTTACATTAAGGAGGCATCCCACCTCTGCATGGACATACACATGCATGAGTTCTCGGTAAGGTTCATCTTTTTCATTAATATGCTGATAATACAAGTGCAAGCATTACAGAACACAAACAAGGACTCGAGAGATTACATTGTTTGAATTAAAATTTGGCAAGTGCCTACAGATTTAAGATTGAAAAAAGATAAGTGCCCGGTGATGCCCTTTCTTCTCCCTCTCCTTCTAGGCACAACAGTCGAAGGCGAAGAGGGAAAGAGGAGTGCCTGGGCAGAAGGCCAGCCTGTCCCCATCGGTCTCCAGGAGAGGTAGCCTGATGGGGGCGGGGAAGCGCCAGGGAATGCATCCATCGAGAGCATGGAGGAGTTGACCCGTCAACCGCCACCACCAGGGCCAACAGGACGCGGCAGGGCTAACGAAGCTGCAGCCCAAGAGGAAGCCTGTTGGGGTCCAGGTGGAAGGCTGCTGGAGGAAGCCGGGAGGCACCATCTCCACCCCTGCATCCGACTCCCCGGCAAATCACACTGCCGGGAAGGAGATGCAGGTCCAGATGATGGTGCTGCCGCCTGATGAAGATGGTGCGGGCGACACTCAGCCGGAGTCAGAGTCGTCGCCGTCTCACCCGCTGCCGTCGTCACCGCCGTGACTGTCCTCCTCGTCGTTGTCGCTCGAGGAGGAGCATTCGTAGTCGGTTGAGCTCTTCGCGCAACACACTAAGCGGCCTCCTGAGCGCCCGAAGATCTTGACCGAGAGCAGGCCGCTCTCCATTAATTTGAACTTGAGAACATGCCCCTCCGAGAAGCCGTGGGCACGGGCGAAGGTCTTCCAACCGCGGTAGAGGTACAACACGTGAGGGGCACGGAAGTCGACATCAACCCACATGCCACCATTCCCACAGCCCCTCATGCGCAACCTCAGAGCGTGTGGTTGTTCGAGCTCCATCTCCCGCGCAAAGGGAGTTGGAAGGACAAGATGACCACACAGAGGTTTATACAGCCTGATGATGAATTCTCGGGGCTGATCTCGACGTGGCCTTCCGCTGGAGGAAGGGCCGCCGGCGGAGGCGCGGCCAAGGCACCACCCCATCCACCTCTTCCTCGAGCACCGCGGCGACCTCGACCTCGCCCCCTCCCTCCTCCTCTCACGGTGGGTTCCACTACCACGGGATCTGGAGGAGGGGGATGCGCTATCGAGCAGAAGCCCTCGTCGCCGCCGCTGGAATACCACCGCGCCCTCGTCCTCTCACCATGGAGAGTGAAGAAAGATTGCGGAGGAGAAGAAGAAGCGTGTGTGAAAATGCACTACTGTTGCCCCTCTTATAGAAGGATGAGGCAGGGGGCTGGCCTCTCACGCAGGGTACGGCCGCCCCACTCCTCCAATACGTTCTCCCTGCACCCTCTGTGGCTCTAAGAATCAAGGCCGACCCTCTGCTCAAACCATCGACGCCTAACTTTTGGCCATGGCACTCGTCCCCGCGCTCCCCGCATCCACCACCTACGACGCCCGATGCAAGCAGAACGCATGGCAGGTGCGTGCGAAGTAGAAGGCAAGTGGGATGGCAGTTTCCGCCCCGTGATCATGGGGAATCCACGGGCCACGATCAAAGATTTTCCACAACATCGCACACGACGCACAGAGAAATCGGAAACTGACCCACGCTCAAGATCAATGAAAAAGCAAAGAAGACCTCAAGAGGCCAGCCTCTTCAGCACCCCTGCCTATGCACTTATTAGGCCCTACCCCGACAACACTCGGCAGCGCGATCGGGGCAGGCCCGGGGGCTTCTGTCGGCGCAACAAACCCTAGGTCTGTGCCCAGACTGTGCACAGGCACAGGAGCTGGATTGATGCACCAACCCAAGTCAGAGTACAAGGAGCCAAGATCTTCGAAAGATCAATATGCAGATCAAGAGGACCAAGATAAAGTCAGAGAAGCAAAGTACCACCAGGACAAAAGCCTCCCTTGCTGGGCAGGCGAGCTCGGCAAGGACGGGGTCGCCCCCAGAAGAAGATGTCCAAGACGTCCCGGCAGGGCCTGTCGGGACTCACGGAGGCAAAACCACCTCACCCAACCATTCCACCACGACCCACGTCGATAATCAATGCGGTGTGAAGCCGCAAAGTGATTAAGTGGCAGCCATTTGCCACATGGTGGCCTTTCTCTACGGGAGATGCCTAGGAACGACACCCATCCTGCAACGTGCAAGCGAGCAGGTGCGAAGCTAGCAAAACAGACCGGCAAAGCTTGTCGGGCAAGCAACGATGTGACGTTGAGCAGCGCATTTAATGCACTCTATTAGCCTGCAGAGATAGGTATGCTAGCACAGTTTGCTATCTTATCAGGGTATAATGACTGTTTTGCCATTGTGGTGACCCCTTAATCTATAAAAGGACGCCCATGGCGACCGTAGAGAGGGTTGGAAAGTTGGATAACACACACACCTGTATGCGCGTAGTCACTACCGCCCCTGCCGGGCAAGTGTACTATGCTCCACCACCATTCTTCCACCATCAACCCACCAAAGCAGGAGTAGGGTTTTACGCCTCACGGCGGCCCGGACCTGGGTAAAATTGCCTGTGTGATTGCTGCTGTGCTGCCCCACATTCTTCTGCTCTTTGTGCAACGCGACGTCCCCCCTACTGAACCAGCAAGGGGCCCTTAGTCCCATAGGTGGCTGTGGTTTCCCACAAGAATGATGTTGTGAAGGGAGGCCACCGACAGATCAACCAACACAAGCGCAAGTTTTTTCAGCAGTGGGAGTTGAAGCATTTGTACTAGATTGTCTGCTAGATGGCACCGGGTCAAGGTGGTGTGGAGAGAGGAGGAAAACCATGAGATGGGCATCGGTGGTGAGGGCACAGATGCAGCTCTTGGTGGTAACCTATCGATGTAGCCATGGTAGAACTCAAGCTGCTGGAGTTTATCGAATTGACTGGATGTCAGCCAGGCGGCTGTTGGGGAACGTTGCATGGAAAACAAAAAAAAATTGATGCACACGCAATGATCTATCCATGGAGATGCATAGCAATGAGGTGGAGAGTGTGTCTACGTACCCTCGTAGACCGTAAGCGGAAGCGTTTCACAACGCAGTTGATGTAGTTGAACTTCTTCACGCTTCAACCGATCAAGTACCGAATGCACAGCACCTCCGTGTTCTGCACATGTTCAGCTCGGTGACGTCCCTCGCCTTCTTGATCCAGCAAGACGTCGAGGTAGTAGATGAGTTCCATCAGCACGACGGCATGGTGACGGTGATGGTGAAGTGATCTCCGTAGGGCTTCACCTAAGCACTATGAAAATATGATCGGGGTTTGTAAACGGTGGAGGAGGGCGCCGCACACGGCTAGGCAATTGTATGTTGTGTGCTAGGCGCCCCCCTTGTAACACCCCGGATGTAACTTTCCATATTTGTAACTCCAACTCTTGCCATTTTCGGCTATGTGTTATGATATTCCCTTCGTGGTCGGGTTTTGTTTTTCGTTTTGCATTTTGTTCATGTCATGCATTTCATATCATGTCATCATGTGCATCTCATTTGCATACGTGTTCGTCTCATGCATCCGAGCATTTTCCCCGTTGTCCGTTTTGCAATCCGACACTCCCACCTCCTCCGGCGCACCCCTCTTGTTTCTTTTTGTGAGAGGATGTTGAACGTTCTCGGAATGGACCGAGGTTTGTCAAGTGGCCTTGGTACACCACCGATAGACCACCTATCAAGTTTCGTTCCATTTGGAGGTCGTTTGGTACTCCAACGGTTAACCGGGTAACCGCAAAGTCTTTTGTGTGTTGCGGCAAAACTCCCTCTAAACAGCCCAAAAACCCTCTAAGTCTCCTCCATGCTCTAGGTCGTTCGATCACGATCGTGTGGGCAAAAACCGTGCTCCATTTGGACTCCCCTAGCTCCCTCTACCTATAAATATGTGAGCCTCCCCGAAATTCCGGGTCCCCGAAACCCTAGCCCTCTCTCTCCGCGCGCCGGACACGTCCGCCCGGCGCCGGACGAATTGTGCCGCCGCCCCGAGCCAGTCGCTACCCGCCACGTGGCGCCCCGCCGCCCGTACGCCCGCGGCCCGGAGAGCCCGCGTTCGGCCCCGCGGCCCGCGTCGCCTCCTCCCGCTGCCCCGCCGCCCTTCCGCGCCTCGCCGCCTCCGCCCGCCTCCGCCCGCGCCGCGAGCTCCGGCGCCGCCCGACGTCGTCGCTGCCTCCAGGCCGCGCCGCCGACCGCCCGGATCTGGCGTCCCGGCGAGCTCCTCCGCCCGCGCCGCTCTTCTCCGGCCCCGTCTTCCCCGAGTCCCACGCCGGTCGCCACCGTCTCCCACTCCCTCCTCTCCACGCCGGCGCCCTCCTCCCGTCGCAGCTCCGGCGAGCCGCGCCGACGGCCCGAGCCCGATCCACGCCGGATCTCGATCCAAACCGAAGGTTGACTTTTCTCCCCCTCCCCCGAAATATTCCAAGTCCCGAATATTTTATCAATCTTGTCATGTTCATTGCATCATAACTCTCTGCATATAGCTCCGTTTCGTGCATGTAATGTATCGAAATGTTCGCCTCGAGATGCTCTTCATTTTGTTCCATTTTGCCATGTTCATTTGAGTCCATCTTGATGCCGGAATCTCTGGTGCAAGAGTGCTATATGATGTTACCTGCTGTTACATATCAGAACTTGAGGATTTGTTATTTTTGTTGCATTTGATGTGTGCATCTTATGAGTAGGAGCTCTACATGTGTTTTGATGTACGCCATGCCATCTTTACAGAGATTTATGCCATGTATTTTTCTGATCTCTGTGGTGACTAGCACAAGCATGCAAAGTAGCACAAGTCTGTGACTGCTGTTATTTTGTTGCTATGTATCCATATGGCTAAAGAGAGATCCATGCTTCTTTGGGTGATGTTCAGTAAGGATGTTTTGTATATATAGTTGTGCTCTATCTATCCATGCCCCTGTTTGCAATTATGGAGTGCCATAGCATGACTCAATCTTGCTCTACTTTTGCTATAAAATAATCCTGGCAGATTGTTAAGATGATATTCAATTTTGCCAAGCTTGTTGTAGTTGAGCCATACATGCTATGTATTTGCTCTTGCCATGGATAGCTTCATAAACATGCCATCTTGCTGTAGGTATGCTTGTTTTGTCATGCATTGCTTTTTGATGAGTGAATCAAGCTCAAAAAGAAGCCTTCATATTACTGTTTCTGCCATGCTCTGTTTTCT
The DNA here is from genome assembly GCF_018294505.1 of Triticum aestivum. Taxonomy (NCBI): domain Eukaryota; kingdom Viridiplantae; phylum Streptophyta; class Magnoliopsida; order Poales; family Poaceae; genus Triticum; species Triticum aestivum. The sequence goes on from NC_057814.1 coordinate 145,547,494, forward strand.
GCTGTCTCAAACCTGTTAACGAAACTTGCTATGTTTACATGGTTGCCATCATATCTTCTTGTCCTTATTGGCTCATGGTCACTAAGGGACTTTTGTTCTATGCATTCAGTACATTCATGCCATGCCTTGTTTTGCTATGTTAAGTTCCGTTAGCATGTTGATTGCTTGCTCTGAACATTGCTACCTGATGCTGATCCTGCCATGTCCAGAAATTTCACCAAGTCTATGAACCTGATATCTTTTTCACTTTTGCCATGCTTGTTTGGGCCTGTTATGTTGTGATCTAGCCGTAGCTTAGTGTTCATCATTTGTCAAGCATCTCCTGTAGATTACTGCCATATGCTTGGTTGCTACGTTGGAGTGCTGTAGCATAGTTACTTGATGTATTCTAGGTGCTATCATGCTGTTAATCGCAGATTCGTGTCATTCTTGTTTTGCTTGCCATTTGCAAACCGTGCATCCGTTTCCGGTGATCTTTATATCGATTTCGACCGAAATCATCTCATCTTTCCAGTGGCATGCTTCGTTTGCCATGTTACTGCCTTTTTCATCATTTTTCTTCCGGAGCACGCATATGCATCGCATACCACATCTCGCATATCATACATGTATTGCATCATGTTGTTTGTGCATTTCCCGTGATTGATTGTGGTTCCGTTGCTTGTGTTCTTATTGTGGGTAGAGCCGGGAGACGAGTTCGTGAATGAGGAACCTGTTGAGTACGCTTACGAGGATCAAGCTTTCGACAACTCTGAGAACCTTGTAGGCAAGATGACCATACCCTCGAAATCACTTCTATCTTTGCTTTGCTAGTTGTTCGTTCTATTGCCATGCTGCGCTACCTACCACTTGCTATATCATGCATCCCATATTGCCATGTCAAACCTCTAACCATCCTTTCCTAGCAAGCCGTTGTTTGGCTAAGTTACCGCTTTTGCTCAGCCCTTCTTATAGCGTTGCTAGTTGCAGGTGAAGTTGAAGTTGGTTCCATGTTGGAACAAGGATATTTTGGAATATCACAATATATCTTATTATATTAATGCATCTATATATTTGGTTAAGGGTGGAAGGCTCGGCCTTATGCCTGGTGTTTTGTTCCACTCTTGCCACCCTAGTTTCCATCATACCGGTATTATGTTCCTTGAGTTTGTGTTCCTTACGCGGTTGGGTGATTTATGGGACACCCTTGACAGTTTGCCTTGAATAAAACTCCTCCAGCAAGGCCCAACCTTGGTGATTTATAGGTCATCTTTATTTAAACCCCCGGGCCAGTGTTCCTCTGAGTGCTGGTCCAAACTAGAGCACCGTGCGGGACCGTCCCTTGGCAACTTGGGTTATGTTGGTACCTGTACGCTTCGCTTATCCGGTGTGCCCTGAGAACGAGATATGTGCAGGTCCTATCGGGATTTGTCGGCACATTCGGGCGGCTTTGCTGGTCTTGTTTTACCATTGTCGAAATGTCTTGTAAACCGGGCTTCCGAGACTGATCGGGTCTTTCCGCGAGAAGGTTTATCCTTCGTTGACCGTGAGAGCTTATAATGGGCTAAGTTGGGACACCCCTGCAGGGTATTATCTTTCGAAAGCCGTGCCCGCGGTTATGAGGCAGATGGGAATTTGTTAATGTCCGGTTGTAGAGAACTTGTCACTTGACTTAATAAAAATACATCAACTGTGTGAGTAGCCGTGATGGTCTCTTCTCGGCGGAGTCCGGGAAGTGAACACGGTTTGAGTTATGCATGAACGTAAGTAGTTTCAGGATCACTTCTTGATCATTTTTAGCTTCGCGACCATTGCGTTGCTTCTCTTCTCGCTCTCTTTTGCGTATGTTAGCTACCATATATGCTTAGTGCCTGTTGTAGCTCCACCTCATTACACCATCCTTTTCCTATAAGCTTAAATAGTCTTGATCTCGCGGGTGTGAGATTGCTAAGTCCTCGTGACTCACAGATTCTACCAAAACAGTTGCAGGTGCCGACGATGCCAGTGCAGTTGACGCAACCGAGCTCAAGTGGGAGTTCGATGAGGAACGTGGTCGTTACTATGTTTATTTTCCTGATGATCAGTAGTGGAGCCCAGTTGGGACGATCGGGGATCTAGGATTTGGGGTTATCTTATTTTCATCTGGATTTTGACCGTAGTCGGTCTATGTGTGGATTTTGGATGATGTATGAATTATATTTATGTATTGTGTGAAGTGGCGATTGTAAGCCAACTCTCGTTATCCCATTCTTGTTCATTACATGGGATTGTGTGAAGATGACCCTTCTTGCGACAAAACCACAATGCGGTTATGCCTCTAAGTCGTGCCTCGACACGTGGGAGATATAGCCGCATCGTGGGCGTTACAAGTTGGTAATCAGAGCCATCCCCGACTTAGGAGCCCCCTGCTTGATCGAATCGCTGGCGTTGTTGAGTCTAGAACAAAAATGTTTTGAGTCTTAGGATTATATATATCGGAGAGTAGGATTCTTTTTACTCCTCAGTCCCTTCGTCGCTCTGGTGAGGCCTCCTGACGTAGAAGTTTTGACTCTTCTCTCCTCAAATTTCACTAAAAAAATTTAGGATCACGCGGGTATCTTAGAATCGTTCCGATGGTTTTGTGACGAGAACATTGTTCTTGGTGCCTCCTGACATTTAGGGGTTGTGGCAGTGTCCCGGGGAGTTGAGCTCCGAGGTGTTGTCGTCACAATTTTATCGTTGCAGTTCTGGAATACCTGAGTTTCGCCGACATCGAAATCTCTTTTATGCAGTTGTTGGTGAGATCACCTCGACGCCACCCAGTACTGGGGCGGGAGTTCGGGAGTATTGCCATAACTCGTATAACGGATGCTTTTCGAAGGTTGAGGTACACGATTTCCGAAGGTTTCTTGGTTATGTGTTGACGGATGGATACAGCTGGATCTAGGGATTGCTAGTTTGGGTGATATATTTTGTGTCCCCTGTATCCCCAACACCAGATTGCATAACCAGAAAGTTTCGGGAGTTTATAAGTGGGAATTCAAGTAGCTCCTAGGATATCTTTCCGACAGACGCATGATATGAGATTGGGGTTCGACGTCTAGTGGTCCGCCTTTCCACGGTTGGTTTTACAGTGGTCTCGTAGTGTCTTAAAGAGTCCTTGGCTATGCCGACTCGGGGACGCTTCGTATGTCATGTGCACTGCCTTGTACATGATGGTGCTGTACGATCGAGCCCGTGTGGGCCCCACCACGAAAACTTCGGACGAAATCTCTATCATATGTTTGTTCCGGCTTATTCTGCAAGCCAATACTTTGTTTTGTTTTGAATTGTGGTATTCGAGTTGCTTCGAAGTCAAATGTTGATTCCATACCTTTTTCTAAGTGGCTTCTCAACTTAATGGAAGTGTGATGATTTACTATGGAATTCATTCGTTCATCCTCGTTCGAATGTTTATTGTGAAGACTATATGTTGCAATTTCTATCCGTTGATTCTACTTGTCTATTTGTCTATCAAGATGCTAACGGATGTCACCCTCTTCAGGATGGCTCCGCCAACGCGTCAGAATCCGGAACGCAATGAAGGGAGTCAGGCGAACCCTCCGCCACCACCTCCGCCTCCGGAGGCATGGCAAGCTATCATGGCAGCCACCAACGCCAATGCTCAGATGATTCTGCAACTCTTGCAAGAACGCACCCAAGGGCAAGGCAATCAAGGAAATCAAGGCCAAGGCAACAATCAGCCTCACTTCGCTACCCTCAACCAGTTTCTCGCAAATCAGCCCAAGTCTTTCAGCTACTGTGCCGAGGCCACAGATGCCGATGATTGGCTCGTGGACATCAACAAGCATTTTGAATGTAGCAATGTCAGGCCTGAGGACTATGTCAAGTTCGCTTCTTTTCAGCTCAAGGACCAAGCTGCTGATTGGTATCAACAATACAAAGATTCCAGAGGAGGTCGTGTGATCACTTGGACTGACTTCTGTCGGGACTTCAAAGCGCACCACATTCCACAAAGTGTTGTTGAGAGCAAGCGTGAGGAGTTCCGCAATCTCAAGCAAGGCAACATGTCTGTGTATCAATTCAACATCCAGTTTCAGAAACTTGCTCGCTTCGCTAAACATGACGTTCCTGATGAAAAGAGCATGATCTATCACTTCAGAGGTGGCCTTAGAGAGGATCTGCAGTTAGCTCTCGTTCTTGTTGAGCCTACTCAGTTTGATCAATTCTATAACATGGCACTGAAGCAAGAGGCTGCTCAGCTCAAGTGTGAGGCTTCTAAGAAGAGAGTCAGGGACGCAGTTCAGTCTTCTTCTTCCTGACTAGTGGCTGCTAAGCAACAGAAGTTCTGGTTGCCTCCTCCTCCTCCGTTTCGTCAGCCTTACTAGCAGAAGAACAAAGGTGGCCATGGATCTTCCCACTCATCCAACCCTGGCTATCAGAACAAGTCTCAGAATCAAGCTCCAAAGTGCAATGCTCCTTATCATCGTCCACTCTCAGAGGTGACTTGCAACAAGTGTCAGCAGAAAGGTCACTTTGCTAACAAGTGCTTCAACCAAAGTCGTCTTCCGCCTCCTCCTCCGGTGAGATCTTCCAGCAATGCAGTGGTCAAGCATAATCCCAAGTCTGCAAAGGTGAACATGATGAATGCAGCTCAAGCAGAGGAATCTACTGATGTGATAATGGGTAATCTCTCAGTTAATGATATTCCTGCAAAAGTTCTTTTTGATACTGGTGCATCGCTTTGTTTCATGTCAAGATCGTTCTTTGCAAAGAATGATTTTACTTGGTCTTACCTGGATAAACCATTGGGTGTTGTTTCTCCAGGGAAGTCAATGAGAGCCAACTCGATAGTTCCTGATGTCTCTATCAAGATGGGCGACTATAAATTTCTGTCTTCTCCAATTGTTCTTGGTGACTCGGATATTGATCTAATTCTCGGGATGGACTGGCTTTCTAAGCACAAGGCTCAACTTGATTGTGCTGCCAGGGAAATTTAATTGACACACTCTTCTAAGGATGTGATTATTTATGCCGCTCGTGATGAAACCATTCGGTTGTTTTCTCTCAATGAGAAGGGCGAGTTGAATGCCATCTCTCAAATTCCAGTCGTTTGTGAGTATCAAGATGTCTTTCCAGAAGAGCTTCCGGGTATGCCTCCTCACCGGCCAGTTGAGTTCGTTATCGATCTTGAGCCTGGCACTGAACCCGTTTGCAAGCGTCCTTACAAGCTTGGACCCAAGGAGCTGAAGGAATTGAAGAAAAACTCGATGAACAAGAGCGTCTGGGTTTGATCAGACCGAGTTCATCTCCATGGGGTTGTGGTGTTCTTTTTGTCCAGAAGAAGGATGGCACGGAATGACTTTGTGTCAACTACCGTCCATTGAACAAGAAGACAATCAAGAACAAGTATCCACTTCCCAACATCAATGAGCTATTCGAGCAACTCAAAGGTGCTAAAGTATTCTCCAAGCCTTACCTTCGTATGGGTTATCATCAGATTCGCATTCATGAAGAAGATATTCCCAAGACAGCATTCAGAACAAGTTTGGTTCTTATGAATATACTGTCATGTCTTTCGGCCTTGTAAATGCTCCTCCAACATTCTCTCGGATGATGAATTTCATCTTCAACCCCTATACCAATGAATTCGTCCTGGTGTATCTCGATGATATCTTGGTTTTCTCCAAGAATAAGAAGGATCATGCCAAACATTTGCGATTGGTGCTCGACAAGCTCAGAGAGTATCAATTATATGCGAAGTTTTCCAAATGTGAGTTTTGGCTTGATGAAGTTCTTTACCTGGGTCATATCATCTCTGCCAAGGGCATCGCTGTTAATCCCGAGAAGGTGTCCGCAATTGTGAATTGGGAACCTCCTCAGAATGTCAAGCAGCTTCGCAGTTTTCTTGGTCTTGCAAGCTATTGCCGAAGATTCGTTGAGAATTTCTCTAAGATTGCAAAGCCTCTTTCCAACCTCCTCCAGAAGCATGTGAAGTATGTCTGGTCTCCTGAGTGTGACGTTGCTTTCAACACTCTCAAAGAGAAACTCGTCACAGCTCCTGTCTTAACTCCTCCTGACGAATCCAAGCCATTCGAAGTTTTCTGTGATGCTTCTCTTCAAGGTCTCGGTGCTGTGTTAATGCAAGAGAAGAAAGTTGTGGCCTATACCTCTCGTCAGTTGAAGCCCAACGAAAAGAACTACCCCACTCACGATCTTGAGTTGGCGGCAGTTGTCCATGCATTAATAACATGGAGACATCTCTTGTTGGGAAGAAAAGTGGACATATTCACCGATCACAAGAGTCTCAAGTACATCTTCACTCAGCCCAACCTCAACCTCAGGCAAACTCGATGGGTCGAAATGATTCAAGAGTACAATCCGAGTATTGAATATACTCCAGGCAAAGCCAATGTCATTGCAGATGCTTTGAGCAGGAAGGCTTATTGCAACAGCTTAATTCTCAAGCCATTCCAACCGGATCTTTGTGAAGCTTTCCGCAAGCTGAATCTCCAAGTTGTTCCTCAAGGCTTTCTTGCCAACCTCATAGTCTCTCCTACTTTGGAAGATCAAATTCGTGAGGCACAACTCCTGGATACCATGGTGAAGAAGGTGAAACGTGGTATCGACAAGGGTCTTTCCAAATACAAGTGCTATCGCATTGATGACAGAGACACTTTATTCTTCGAGGACCGGATTGTGGTTCCTAAAGGTGATCTAAGGAAAGTCATTATGAACGAGGCGCACAATTCTCTTCTTTCCATTCATCCTGGAAGTACGAAGATGTACCATGACCTCAAGCAGTCGTATTGGTGGACTCGAATGAAGCGAGAAATCACTCAATTCGTGAATGAATGTGATGTCTGTCGAAGAGTGAAAGCAGAACATCAACGACCAGCTGGTCTCCTCCAACCTCTTGCTATCCCAGAGTGGAAGTTTGATCATATTGAAATGGACTTCGTGACTGGTTTTCCCAAGTCCAAGCGCGGAAATGATGCTATCTTCGTTGTCATTGACAAGCTTACTAATGTGGCTCATTTCCTTCCAATCAAAGAATCGATCATAGCAGCTCAGTTGGCAGAGCTATACACCTCCAGGATTGTCTCTTTGCACGGCATTCCACAATTGATATCTTCAGATCGTGGAAGCATCTTCACTTCTAAGTTCTGGGACTCCTTCCAGAAGGCCATGGGCACCAACATTCGCTTCAGCACAGCTTTCCATCCTCAAACTAGTGGCCAAGTCGAGCGAGTCAATCAAATTCTTGAAGATATGCTCAGGGCTTGTGTCATCTCCTTTGGCATGAAATGGGAAGATTGTCTTCCATATGCCGAATTCTCCTACAACAACAACTTCCAAGGGAGTTCGGGCAAGGCCCCATTCGAGATCCTCTATGGCAGAAAGTGCCGTACTCCTCTCAATTGGTCAGAGACTGGTGAACGCCAACTTCTTGGCAACGACTTAATCACAGAGGCTGAAGAAATGTGTAAAGTCATCCGTGAAAATCTCAAAGCCGCGCAATCGTGCCAGAAGAGTTACTATGATAGTAAGCACCGTGATTTGGCTTTCGAGATCGGAGACCATGTCTACCTCCGCGTCTCTCCAATGAAAGGCACTCGTTGCTTCAGTATCAAAGGGAAGCTTGCCCCTAGATACGTGGGTCCTTTCAAGATCATTGGCAAAAGAGGCGACCTCGCCTATCAACTTGAGCTTCCTTCCAACTTCGCGAACGTGCACGATGTGTTCCACGTGTCACAGCTTCGCAAGTGCTTCAAGACTCCTGAGCGCACCATCAACTTCGAAGAAATTGATCTCCAAGAAGATCTGTCTTATCATGAGCACCCCGTTGCTATTCTTGAAGAAACTGAGCGCAAGACTCGCAAAAAGTCAATCAAATTCCTGAAAGTGAAGTGGTCGCACCATTCCGACCGAGAAGCCACCTGGGAACGCGAGGACCACCTCCGTTCCGAATATCCAGAGTTCTTTCAGTCCTAGATCTCGGGACGAGATCCTCACGTAGTGGTGGAGTGTTCTAACACCCCGGATGTAAGTTTCCATATTTGTAACTCCAACTCTTGCCATTTTCGGCTATGTGTTATGATATTCCCGTCGGGGTCGGGTTTTGTTTTTCGTTTTGCATTTTGTTCATGTCATGCATTTTATATCATGTCATCATGTGCATCTCATCTTCATACGTGTTCGTCTCATGCATCCGAGCATTTTCCCCGTTGTCCGTTTTGCAATCCATCACTCCCACCTCCTCCGGCGCACCCCTCTTGTTTCTTTTTGTGAGCGGGTGTTGAACGTTCTCGGAATGGACCGAGGTTTGTCATGTGGCCTTGGTACACCACCGGTAGACCACCTGTCAAGTTTCGTTCCATTTGGAGGTCGTTTGGTACTCCAACGGTTAACCGGGTAACCGCAAAGTCTTTTGCGTGTTGCGGCAAAACCCCCTCCAAACAGCCCAAAAACCCTCTAAGTCTCCTCCATGCTCTAGGTCGTTCGATCACGATCGTGTGGGCGAAAACCGTGCTCCATTTGGAGTCCCCTAGCTCCCTCTACCTATAAATATGTGAGCCTCCCCGAAATTCCGGGTCCACGAAACCCTAGCCCTCTCCCTCCGCGCGCCGGACACGTCCGCCCGGCGCCGGACGAATCACGCCGCCGCCCCGAGCCAGTCGCCGCCCGCCACGTGGCGCCCCGCCGCTCGTACGCCCGTGGCCCGGAGAGCCCGCGTTCGGCCCCCGCGGCCCGCATCGCCTCCTCCCGCTGCCCTGCCGCCCTTCCGCGTGTCACGACCGGTTTTTCAATAAAATAATTATTGAGAAACCAATCCCTGTTACGGACCAGCGAGGAAGAATTCCTTCTCATTGATAGACAATACATTGGTCACAGAAGAAAAATACCAGGAGTACTAAATATAATACAAAGTTGAGCAGAGACTGCCCAACGATTTATTACATGCACGCCGATAAAACAATACGGCGGATAGGGTGGCAAACTTCTAACTCACGATAATAACGGTGGTGGAAATATCATCGTGAAGCGAGTGACATGATTCCAGAATACTACAACTCTTCGAGCGTCGGAGTGAGGCTCGAGAAGACTTATTGCGGGTGGCGGAAGCGTAAACGATACAAGTGACCAATATTCGGGATCGTGCAGGACTGACTGGGACTCCTCTAGGCGTCGGACGCGCTATCAAACTCTTCATCCAAGAGATCGCCTTCGTCAACATCTGGCCAAATCAACAAGCCAGGTGAGTACTATGAAAGTACTTGCAAGACAGTTCGGACATAAGGTATAACAAATGCAAACATGAAGCACATGAATAAGTTAACCAGTGGGATCAGACATAGAGATAATAAATACTGGGTGCCAAGCGAGGGTCTGAATGACGCCTCGAGCGGAAACTGCAGAATAGTAATACTGGTGCCAAACGAGTGTCTGAAAGACTCCTCGAGCGGAAAATGCGGAATAATAATACAGGTGCCAAACGAGTGTCTGAAAGACTCCTCGAGAGGAAAATGCGGAGTAATAATACAGGTGCCAAACGAGTGTCTGAAAGACTCCTCGAGCGGAAAATGCGGAATAATTATACAGGTGCCAAACGAGTGTCTGAAAGACTCCTCGAGAGGAAAATGCGGAGTAATAATACAGGTGCCAAACGAGTGTCTGAAAGACTCCTCGAGCGGAAAATGCGGAACAATAATGCCACAGTCGGGCGTCGGGGCGACACCACATAAAGGGCTTATAACAGAAAGTAAAGACAGTGCATGCCGCAGTCGGACGTCTGAGCGACATCACATAAAGGGCTTATATCGAAAGTGAGAAACGAGTACACGCCACAGTCGGACGTCTGCGCGACGTCACATAAAGGGCTTATATTGTAACACAACAATACAATAGTTCGGGAATATAACTTATCACAAGCACGAGACAAATATAATGTTAGTCCATCCACAGGAATAACGATGAAAATGAATTTACCACTTGAGCTTGTTCACCGGGGGCAAGTTTTTCACACGGATAGATTTGGATGTAAAGTGTACATTACTGATCATGGATACGATGATTTGGAAAGAATTGACTCTGCAGAGTATGTACTTAACCACAGCCAACGGATTTCAGTAGTCACGGGGACTAGTTCCGTCTACGGTGTTCTGGAAGGAACACGTCTAACCAGTACACACCCAATTTAACCATCCGAAGCCAGGGATCACCCTCGGCAACATTCAGGAAAAACCTTGAGTCGGGGAGGCTACAACCTCGCGTAGCATGGGATCAAATTTCTATACGCGCGCTATAAGGGGGTGCCCCCCCTCTCAGTCCCAACCGGAAACACCCATGCCCCCTGACCGAATGACTGGCTTTAATCCTGGGCCAAGGTACCATCATCCCGGCCTCTCTGTTTGGTGTGTACACGGAAAGAGGTTACCAACTTACTAAACCGTATCCTGGCAATGAGACATGTGGTAGCACGGAAAGGGGAAGGGACGATAACACGGCTCCAACCATGTTAACGTCAAAAAAGTCGGATGACACAAGGCTGGCATGCTACAACAGTACCACCTTGCTGCCCTTCATGTCACCACATGATTAGGCCACCTCTCATCAGAGGTCATCGCAACTTTGGAACATGCGGGAAAAGATCGATAACGAGGCTCCAACCACGTTAACGTCGAAGAAAGTCGGATGACGCAAGGCTGGCATGCTACAACAGTACCACCTTGCTGCCCTTCATGTCACTACATGATTAGGCCACCTCTCATCAGAGGTCATCGCAACTTTGGAACAACCGGGTCGTTGCCTTACAAGCAACGAGGTATTTATCGACACTCACATGCCACGCACAAACTTTCACATGAACATGCAAAACATCTGCCATATCAAATGTTCAAACATGCTTGCCTGGTTCGGAGAAGTCGGAGTCTAGCTCGGCGAAGTTCGCGGCTCCGTCCCCTCTCCCGGAACCTACGGCAATCACGAAACGGGGTACTAACGTGAAAACCAACACATGCACAGAAACTTTGCCAAATATTTTTCAAATAAATCCCATAATGAAACAGAAAAAGAATCACTCAAAAATACCTTTTCATTAAAAAGTTATAAAGGTTTCTGTCCAGGGACCTGTCTGTAATGAAACAGAAAAGTTCCAGGGTTTTAACTGAGAAAACAGAAAACGCTTCGGCTAGGAATGCGCAAGCACAAGGAGAAAACGTATTTTGCCCAAAGGCGCCAACAGAAAACGGTTCGGGGAAATAAAACAGAGGCTGACACGCGGGGCCCGCATGTCAGGTTTGAAAGCTCGCCGGCGCCCGAAGACGGCGGTGGACGCCGGCTTCGAACCACGGCGAGTTAGGAGAAACGGAGGGTACCAAGAGCTTCAGTGTCTTCTTCCGCGTCGGTGGGTGGTGGACTCGTCCAACGGGGAGCACCACGTCGACGGCGACACTATCTCCGGCGGACGGCGGTTCGGGTGAGGTTGGGGAACTCCGGTGGAGGGCTGCAAAGTACGAATTGAGGCGCGGGTCAGAACGGGTGATGCAAGGAGAAGCTACTGGCAAGAGAATGGGGGCTGCGGAGCACACACGGGGGCGAATCGGGCTTGATCCCGTGGCGGATCGCGGCGGCCGGAGTCAAGGAAGGAGACCTCCTCGGGGCTCTACCAGTGGTTAGGCGTGCTCTAGGGGAAGTGTAGGGCTGGTGGGTGCTCGAGTTGAAGCTCGGGGCCTCTATTTATAGGCGGATCGACGGGGTGGCCGTGAACGGAGAATCTCCGGCGAGCGATTACGGCGGAGCAGTGGGTTGGCAGGGGGTTTGAGCGGTCGAGCAGCATCAGTGGATGTTACGGGACTCGTTTTGCAGCTAAACGGAGCTGGCCCTGGCGTAATGGCGTCTGCCCACGGTGAGGTGACCGCACGGGCTCAACGGCGGCAGAGAGCGCGCTCCGCGCCCTGGGGTTCACGACGAGAGCGGCAGCGCATTCGGGGGAGTGGACGGCCATGCGGCGGGCTCCGGTGGTTTGGGCGGTGCTGGGTGGAGTCGGCGGCGCCGTGTCTCCCGCTGGCGTCCGCAAAGCCGCCGCCGGCGTCGGTCACGGGGCGGCGCACCTTCTGCTGCTCGTCGCCGACGCCCGCAAGATGCCAGGCACTCGTGCGGTGCAGGAACAAGTGGGCGAGGACGAGGAGCAAGGCGACGCGAGGGTACTGGCGAGATCGACGCCCGTCTCTGAAGAAAACGACAGTGAGCACTGACTGAACTCTGAAGTTAACTGAAACTTGACAGTGACCAAGCATTGCAGGTGTTCGACAGTAGGTTTTGGTAAAGAGATAAATTTTTCTGGAGCTGTAACTTGGTGAGATGATCACTCAAAGCACCCAGAGGCTGCATGAATTTACTTGGAATTTTTGGAGAAAGTTTTGAATGAATTTCACCAAATTTGGCAAATCTGGTCCAAACTTGCAGCTGCTGTAGTTTGAAATTTTTGAACTGGAGACCAGTGGATCCTCATGGTTCCAGGTTGAGGGTTCAAAGGAATAGGAGGGGAAAGAAGCTTGGGGCCAAAAATCAAAACAGAAAAAGGAGTTCCTTTGCAAAACTCCAAGAGCTATAAGAGAAGACAGAAATTTGTTTGAATAGAATTTGAATGAAAAAGATCACATGGGGAGGTTCAACTTGCTGGATTTGATGCAAATCATGATCCAAAGGTGAGGGAAGGGTTAGGAGAGAGGATTTGCACTAATGCCATGGCAAGAAGGAATAGTTGGAAGTGGCAAAGGACTTTCCAAAAGCCATAGTGCAAATTCAAGAAAAGGTTTTCAAAAGTTATTTTCTCAAATGAAAAACATTTTGTCTTGAGCCCACATGAAAACCAAGAACCTCCAAGACCAAAGGAGGATCTTGGGTGAATTCAAATAAAATTTTTGCCATAAAGAAAAATATATGAGAGGGAGAGTTCTCTTGAAGAAAAATTTGAAATCACTCCCCTCAAGTCAAATAAACCTTTTTAAAAAAAATCCAATAAAAACTTGGGTGTCACACCGCGCCTCGCCGCCTCGGCCCGCCTCCGCCCGCCCCGCGAGCTCCGGCGCCGCCCGCCGCCGGCGCCGCTTCCCGGCCGCGCCGCCGACCACCCGGATCCGGCGTCCCGGCGAGCTCCTCCGCCCGCGCCGCTCTTCTCCAGCCCCGTCTTCCCCGAGTCCCACGCCGGTCGCCGCCGTCTCCCTCTCCCTCCTCTCCATGCCGGCGCCCTCCTCCCGTCGCAGCTCCGGCGAGCCGCGCCGACGGCCCGAGCCCGATCCGCGCCGGATCTCGATACAAACCGAAGGTTGACTTTTCTCCCCTTCCCCCGAAATATTCCAAGTCCCGAATATTTTATCAATCTTGTCCTGTTCATCGCATCATAACTCTCTGCATATAGCTCCGTTTCGTGCATGTAATGTATCGAAATGTTCGTCTCGAGATGCTCTGCGTTTTGTTCCATTAATCCATGTTCATTTGAGTCTATTTTGATGCCGAAATCTCTGGTGCAAGAGTGCTATATGCTGTTACCTGCTGTTACTTATCAGAACTTGAGGATTTGTTATTTTTGTTGCATTTGATGTGTGCATCTTATGAGTAGGAGCTCTACATGTGTTTTGATGTACGCCATGCCATCTTTACAGAGATTTATGCCATGTATTTTTTTGATCTCTTTGGTGACTAGCATAAGCATGCAAACCAGACTTCGTGATGTTTCTGATTTCAGGGACATTAATTCTACCAAGTCTGTGACTGCTGTTATTTCGTTGCTATGTATCCATGTGGCTACAGAGAGATCCATGCTTCTTTGGGTGATGTTCAGTAAGGATGTTTTGTAGATATAGTTGTGCTCTATCCATCCATGCCCTGTTTGCAATTATGGAGTGACAAAGCATGACTCAATCTTGCTATACTTTTGCTATAAAATAATCCTGGCAGATTGTTAACATGATATTCAATTTTGCCAAGCTTGTTGTAGTTGATCCGTATATGCTATGTATTTGCTCTTGCCATGGATAGCTTCATAAACATGCCATATTGCTGTAGGTATGCTTTTTTGTCATGAATTGCTTTGTGATGAGTGAATCAAGCTCACAAAGATGCCTTCATATTACTGTTTCTGCCATGCTCTGTTTTCTACTAAGTCTGAAACCTGTTAACGAAACTTTCTATGTTTACATGGCTGCCATCATATCTTCTGGTACTTATTGGCTCATGGTCAGTAAGGCACTTTTGTTCTGTGCATTCAGTAGAATCATGCCATGCCTTGTTTTGCTATGTTAAGTTCCTGTAGCATGTTGATTGGTTGCTCTGAACATTGCTACCTGATGCTGATCCTGCCATGTCCAGAAATTTCACCAAGTCTATGAACCTGATATGTTTTTCCCTTTTGCCATGCTTGTTTGGGCCTGTTATGTTGTGATCTAGCCGTAGCTCAGTGTTCATCATTTGTCAAGCGTCTCCTGTAGATTACTGCCATATGCTTTGTTGCTATGTTGGAGTGCTGTAGAATAGTTACTTGATGTATTCTAGGGGCTATCATGCTGTTAATTGCAGATTCGTGTCATTCTTGTTTTGCTTGCCATTTGCAAACCGTGCATCCGTTTCCGGTGATCTTTATATCGATTTCGACCGAAATCATCTCATTTTTCCAGTGGCATGCTTGGTTTGCCAAGTTACTGCTTTGTTCATCACTTTTCTTCCGGAGCACGCATATGCATCGCATAACACATCTCGCATATCATACATGTATTGCATCATGTTGTTTGTGCATTTCCCGTGATTGATTGTGGTTCCGTTGCTTGTGTTCTTGTTGTGGGTAGAGCCGGGAGACGAGTTCGTGAATGAGGAACCTTTTGAGTACGCTTACGAGGATCAAGCTTTCGACAACTCTGAGAACCTTGCAGGCAAGATGACCATACCCTCGAAATCACTTCTATCTTTGCTTTGCTAGTTGTTCGTTCTATTGCCATGCTGCGCTACGTACCACTTGCTATATCATGCCTCCCATATTTCCATGTCAAACCTCTAACCATCCTTTCCTAGCAAACCGTTGTTTGGCTAAGTTACCGCTTTTGCTCAGCCCTTCTTATAGCGTTGCTAGTTGTAGGTGAAGTTGAAGTTGGTTCCATGTTGGAACCTGGATATTTTGGAATATCACAATATCTCTTATTATATTAATGCATCTATATATTTGGTTAAGGGTGGAAGGCTCGGCCTTATGCCTGGTGTTTTGTTCCATTATTGCCGCCCTAGTTTCCGTCATTCCAGTATTATGTTCCCTGAGTTTGCGTTCCTTACGTGGTTGGGTGATTTATGGGACCCCCTTGACAGTTCGCCTTGAATAAAACTCCTCCAGCAAGGACCAACCTTGGTTTTACCATTTGCCACCTAAGCCTTTTTCCCCCGGGTTTTCGCGAGCCCGAGGGTCACCTTTATTTAAACCCCCGGGCCAGTCTTCCTCTGAGTGCTGGTCCAAACTAGAGCACCGTGCGGGACCGTCCCTTGCCAACTTGGGTTATGTTGGTACCTGTACGCTTCGCTTATCCGGTGTGCCCTAAGAACGAGATATGTGTAGCTCCTATCGGGATTTTTCGGCACATTCGGGCGGCTTTGCTGGTCTTGTTTTACCATTGTCAAAATGTCATGTAAACCGGGATTCCGAGACTGATCGGGTCTTTCCGGGAGAAGGTTTATCCTTCGTTGACTGTGAGAGCTTATAATGGGCTAAGTTGGGACACCCCTGGAGGGTATTATCTTTCAAAAGCCGTGCCCGCGGTTATGAGGCAGATGGGAATTTATTAATGTCCGGTTGTAGAGAACTTGTCACTTGACTTAATAAAAATACATCAACCGTGTGAGTAGCCGTGATGGTCTCTTCTCAGCGGAGTCCGGGAAGTGAACACGGTTTGAGTTATGCATGAACGTAAGTAGTTTCAGGATCACTTCTTGATCATTTCTAGCTTCACGGCTGTTGCGTTGCTTCTGTTCTCGCTCTCTTTTGCGTATGTTAGCCACCATATATGCTTAGTTCCTGCTGCAGCTCCACCTCATTACACCATCCTTTTCCTATAAGCTTAAATAGTCTTGATCTCGCGGGTGTGAGATTGCTGAGTCCTCGTGACTCACAGATTCTACCAAAACAGTTGAAGGTGCCGACGATGCTAGTGCAGTTGACGCAACCGAGCTCAAGTGGGAGTTCAATGAGGAACGTGGTCGTTACTATGTTTCTTTTCCTGATGATCAGTAGTGGAGCCTAGTTGGGACGATCGGGGATCTAGCATTTGGGGTTATCTTATTTTCATCTGGATTTTGACCGTAGTCGGTCTATGTGTGGATTTTGGATGATGTATGAATTATATTTATGTATTGTGTGAAGTGGCGATTGTAAGCCAACTCTCGTTATCCCATTCTTGTTCATTACATGGGATTGTGTGAAGATGACCCTTCTTCCGACAAAACCACAATGCGGTTATGCCTCTAAGTCGTGCCTCGACACGTGGGAGATATAGCCGCATCGTAGGCGTTACACCCCTCCTCGTATATATAGGTGGGAGGGAGGGAGGAGCTGCCATAGGAGGCGCCCAAATAGGAGGAATCCTACTTGGAGTCCCTCCTAAGCCGCGCGCCCCCTGCCATATATAACCGAGGGGGAAGGAAAGAGGGGGGAGAGGGAAGCAAGTAGGAATCCTGATCCACACTTTCCTTGCCCTTCCCTCTTTCCTTCTCCTCCTGATAGGGCTGGCCTCTATAGGGTCACACCAGGGCTGGTGTGTCCGCTCACTTGGCCCATAAGGCCCATATCTTTGCCGGGGGTGCCCGAAACTCCTTTCCGGTGACCCGATAAGTACCCAGTACCCTTCGGAACACTTCGGGTGTCCGAATACCATCGTCCTATATATCAATCTTTACCTCTCGACCATTTCGAGACTCCTCGTCATGTCTGCGATCTCATCCGGGACTCCGAACAACATTCGGTCACCAAATCACATAACTCATATAATACTATATCGTCATGGAATGTTAAGCGTGGGGACCCTACGGGTTCGAGAACTATCTAGACATGACCGAGTCACCTCTCCGGTCAATAACCAATAGCGGAACTTGGATGCCCATATTGGCTCCTACATATTCTACGAAGATCTTTATCGATTGAACCATTATGACAACATACGTAGTTCCCTTTGTCCATCGGTATGTTACTTGCCCGAGAATCAACCGTCGGTATCTTTATACCTAGTTCAATCTCGTTACCGGCAAGTCTCTTTACTTGTTCCGTAATACACCATCTCGTGACTAACTCCTTAGTCGTTTTCTTGCAATCTTATGATGTGTATTACCGAGAGGGCCCAGAGATACCTCTCCGATACTCGGAGTGACAAGTCCTAATCTCGATCTATGCCAACTCAACAAACACCTTCGGTGATACCTGTAGAGCATCTTTATAATCACCCAGTTATGTTGTGACATTTGATAGCACACAAGGTATTCCTCCGGTATTCGGGAGTTGCATAATATCATAGTCGAAGGAATATCTATTTGACATGAAGAAAGAAATAGCAATAAAACTAAATGATCATTATGCTAAGCTAACGGGTGGGACACGGTGTTTGTTTATGTATTCACACATGCATTTAGGCTTCCGATCAATACAATTATAGTATGAATAATAAAGCTTTATCATGAATAAGGAAATATAAAATAACAACTTTATTATTGCCTCTAGGGCATATTTCCTTCAGTCTCCCACTTGCACTAGAGTCAATAATCTAGTTCACATCACCATGTGATTTAACACCCATAGTTCACATCTCCATGTGACCAACACCCAAAGAGTTTACTAGAGTCAATAATCTACTTCACATTGTCATGTGATTAACACCCAAAGGGTACTAAGGTGTGATCATGTTTTGCTTGTGAAAAAGTTTTAGTCAACGGGTCTGCCACATTCAGATCCGTATGTATTTTGCAAATTTCTATGTCTACAATGCTCTGCATGGTGCTACTCTAGCTAATTGCTCCCACATTCAATATGTATCTAGATTGAGAATCAGAGTCATTCGAATCGGCGTCAAAGCTTTCATCGACGTAACCCTTTACGACGAACTCTTTATTACCTCCATAATCGAGAAATGTCTCCTTAGTCCTCTTAGGTAACTAAGGATAATTTTGACCGCTTTGCAGTGATCTACTCCCGGATCACTATTTTACCCCCTTGCCAAACGGATGGCATGGTACACAGCATGGCATACTTTATAGAACCTATGGCTGAGGCATAGGGAATGACTTTCATTCTCTCTCTATCTTCTGCCGTGGTCGGGTTTCGAGTCTTACTCAACTTCACACCTTGAATACAGGGAAGAACCCTTTATTTGTCTGATCCATTCTGAACTCCTTCAAAACTTCTGTCAAGGTATGTGCTTTGTGAAAGTCCTATTAAGCGTCTTGATCTATCTCTATAGATTTTGATGCCTAATATGTAAGTAGCTTCACTGAGGTCTTTCATTGAAAAATTCTTATTCAAGTATCTTTTTATGCTATCCAAAAATTCTATATCATTTCCAATCAGCAATATGTCATCCACATATAATATCAGAAATGCTACAGAGCTCCCACTCATTTTCTTGTAAATACAGGCTTCACCGAAAGTCTGTATAAAACCATATGCTTTGATCACCTCATCAAAGCGTATATTCCAACTCCGAGATGCTTTCACCAGTCCATGGATGGATCGCTGGAGCTTGCATTAGGATCGACAAACCTTATGGTTGTATCATATATAACTCTTCTTTAAGAAATCCAGTAAGGAATGCAGTTTGAACGTCCACTTGCCAGATTTCATAATCATAAAATGCGGCAATTTCTAACATGATTCAGACGGACTTAAGCATCCCTACAGGTGAGAAAGTATCATCGTAGTCAACCCCTTGAACTTGTTGAAAAACCTTTTGCGACAAGTCGAGCTTTGTAGGCAGTAACATTACCATCGGCGTCAGTCTTCTTCTTCAAGATCAATTTATTCTCTATGGCTTGCTGATCATCGAGCAAGTCCACCAAAGTCCACACTTTGTTCTCATACATGGATCCTATCTCAGATTTCATGGCCTCAAGCCATCTATCAGAATCTGGGCTCATCATAGCTTCTTCATAGTTCGTAGGTTTGCCATGGTCTAATAACATGACTTCCAGAACAGGATTACCGTACCACTCTGATGGGGATCATGCTCTGGTTGACCTACGAGGTTCAGTAGTAACTTGATCTGAAGTTTCATGATCATTATCATTATCTTCCTCTCCAGTTGGTGTAGGCATCATGAGAACAGATTTCTCTCATGTGCTACTTTCCAATTTGAGAGCAGGTACAATTACCTCATCAAGTTCTACTTTCCTCCCTAAGGGAGTCCTGGACTAAGGGGTCCTCGGGCGTCCGGCCTATTATCCATGGGCCGAACTGACGGGTTGTGAAGGTACGAAGCCCGAAGACAACACCTGTGTCCGGATGGGACTCTCCTTGGCGTGGAAGGCAAGCTTGGCGACCGAATATGTAGATTCCTTTCTTTGTAACTGACCTTGTGTAACCCTAGATCCTCCCGGTGTCTATATAAACCGGAGGACTTAGTCCGGAAGGGAGATACTCATGACCATAGTCATACAGGCTAAACTTCTAGGGTTTAGCCATTACAATCTCATGGTAGATCAACTCTTGTAATACTCATATTCATCAAGATCAATCAAGCAGGAAGTAGGGTATTACGTCCATAGAGAGGGCCCGAACCTGGGTAAACATCGTGTCGCCTGTCTCCTGTTACCATCGACCTTAGACGCACAGTTCGGGACCCCCTACCCGAGATCCGCCGGTTTTGACACCGACATTTGTGCTTTCATTGAGAGTTCCACTGTGACGTCAACGACAGGATCGATGACTCGCCTCGTCCTTAAAGATAATATCACCGCCGAAGGAGCGCTGGCCCCGGGCCAAACCCTCCGGCTGGGCGGCTTTACCATGACCGCTCGTTCGGCCGTTAAGCCGACGATGACCTCTCGGGCCATTGAAAATCCCCTTCGTATCGACGCCATACACTCCAAGCAGATGGATCCGGCGGAGTTTTCATCTTTAAACGAGCTCCTAGATAGCATCGCCGCCCTGGGAATCGCCACAGATTACGATCGGATCAGGCTTAAACCCGATCAAAGAGAAATCAAATTTCCACCGGTCACCCACCAGATAGCGGTAGTCGAGGAGCAAGAAGGCGACTCTTCCCCTATACCAAAGACGGACCATGTTCGGATCGCCGACCATGGAAAGCTGGATACCCTCCCGTGGAAGGATGTTACCTGCCTTCCGAACATAGAATCGGACGATGGGCCTAAGCAATCCGAAGATACTCTGGAGCCTGGACTGTTAAGTCTGGAAGATCTTCAGACTCTGCATCATCGATCGGGTCAGGGTCCGGATTTAATTCCACCCACCCACCCAGTCATAAGCGCTCTTATGAGCATACAACAGCAGTCTCAGGAAACGGTCCATCACTTCTGGGCCAGATTCCTCCTTGTCAAGGACAAGGTTAAAGATTGCCGCGACGAGGACGCGATATCAGTGTTCTGCAACAATTGCACGGATGAAGGAATCCTCAACGCTAAGGATGGCAATGGGTAGGGTATGGGGCGGGTAGAGCAATACCATACCCATACCCGTGTAATCCATGGGTACAATATTCTACCCATACCCGTACCCATGGGTATGAACCTTTACTCGGCCGTACCCATACCCATTGGGTACCCAACGGGTAGACCAAATAATACACAAGTTATTCGCAATTTTACATTCATCTATAGCACATTTGACAAAAAAAATATTATTCTCAACTCAATAATAGTTAGATGAGTACACGATAATTATCTCAATTCAAATTGACAATTGGTGACAACTTTAACGTAGGTTCATAAGCTCATGACACAACTTTACATAGGTACACTTGTGAATCACGGGTAAAACTCACATGTTAGTATAAATGGGTAGCGTATGGGTATATCCATGGGTAAAAGGCTATACCCATACCCTACCCATGACTTAACGGGTAGGGTATGGGTACTACCCATGGGTATAAAATTGTGCCCATACCCTACCCATGCGGGTAAGGTATCCGCGGGTACCCATACCCATGGGTAAAATTGCCATCTTGACTCAACGCCATCAATCGCCGCCACATACTACACTTCGCTGACTTGGCAACTATCGTACAGAAGTACAGTGCAATGGAAAGCGCCCGGAAAGCTCAGGCAACTTGCTGGGAGCCGTCGGTATCAACTCAACCTCTCGTCCAGGCGAAAAGGGCACATCCTCGTGGCACGCCCAGTCCAATAGCCAAGAAATATAAACCAATTATGCGGCACGGAACCGTTCTGGAGGGATGGCTCGATGGCCCATGCAAAATACACACAACACCGGACACCATATCAACCCACAGCCTTAGAGCATGTTGGATACTCCGGCAGGTAGCCAAGAGCGGTGAGGACATCCTTACCAAAAACACCCCAGAGCAACACCCTCCAGAAGGCGACGACCCCAGAGTATTGACGGTCTTCGAGACATTCGCTTCAGAAAATAAGCGCAAAAGGGCACTCCGCGACTATCGGTGTCAAAACTGGCGGATCTCGGGTAGGGGGTCCCGAACTGTGCGTCTAAGGTGGATGGTAACATGAGGCGGGGGACACGATGTTTACCCAGGTACTTCCTGTTTGATTGATCTTGATGATATGAGTATTACAAGAGTTGATCTACCACGAGATCGTAGAGGCTAAACCCTAGAAGCTAGCCTATGGTATGATTGTTGATGTCCTACGGACTAAACCCTCCGGTTTATATAGACACCGGTGGGGCCTAGGGTTACACAGAGTCGGTTACAAGATAGGAGATCTACATATCCGTATCGCCAAGCTTGCCTTCCACGCCAAGGAGAGTCCCATCCGGACACGGGACGAAGTCTTCAATCTTGTATCTTCATGGTCCAACAGTCCGGCCAAAGGATATAGTCTGGCTGTCCGAGGACCCCCTAATCCAGGACTCCCTCAGTAGCCCCTGAACCAGGCTTCAATGACGATGAGTCCGGCGCGCAGATTGTCTTCGACATTGCAAGGTGGGTTCCTCCTCCGAATACTCCACAGAAGTTTTTAAACACAAGGATAGTGTCCGGCTCTGCAAAACAAATTCCACATACCACCGTAGAGAGAATAATATTTCCACAAATCTAATCTGCTGACAGCTTTTCATAACGTGACGTACTGCCGTGGTCTGGTCATGACGAACCGTTTTTCCGAGCCTGCCACTGCACATGTCGCGAGGCGGTTTTATTGGCACGTCCTGTCGAAGCAGAGATCATGTCCCTTTTTTCACGGGATTCTCATCAATACGGGCGTGGGTAACCCCATCGCGCCTGCTGGTATGAGTCCTCGATTTTAGGCAAGTTCCAAACGGCCACGTGGAGGATGCTTGATATTCGCCCTCTTTATAAAGGGGCCAACGCCTATCCTTTTCTTCTCGCACTCAATCAAATCCTTCCCCCACCTCGAGTTCCGACACCCAATGCTCAGGCTAGGCGCTTCGGACCTTCAGTCATGTCCGGATCCAACCATCAAGGTCTGTGGCTGCCCTCCTCTCTCGTAGAGGAGGACATCAAGAAGTTAAGAGAAGCCAGGTATCTGACTGCCGAAATCTCACACAGGCTGCCTGCTCGAGGGCAGGTCGTTCCTACTCCCGAGCCCAACGAGAGCGTCGTATTCATTTCCCACTTCCTCCGAGGGCTAGGTTTTAGTCTAGATCCCTTCGTTAGAGGGCTCATGTTCTATTACGGGCTTGATTTCCATGATCTGGCCCCAGATTCCATCCTTCAGATCTTGTCGTTCATCGTCGTGTGTGAGGCCTTCCTCCACGTCACCCCACACTTCGGCTTGTGGCTCAAGACCTTTAATGTGGAGTCGAAGATGATTAATGGGCGACACGCAGAATGCGGAGGTGCCATAATAAGCAAAGGCGCCGATGCTCCATGGCGAAAGGGTTCCCGGAGGTGTCCAGCTTATGGCAACGGGAGTGGTTTTACATCACAGCTCCCCGTGGTACTAAGTGGGTTGCCGCTCCTGCTTTCCGCTCGGGGCCCCCGCCACAACTGGCGTCATGGGTCAACAAGGGGCTGGACTGGGGGCCAGTAAATGATGTGCCGACATTGCAGAGCCACATCCGAGATCTCCTCTAGAGAGATGTCAGCCTTATCAAGGTAATGCAAATCATGCTAGTTCGTCGAGTCCTGCCTTGCAAACGTCGACCTCTCCGTATGTGGGAGTTCAACCCGGAAGGACCGCGAACTATTCAGCACTTCTTCGGCATGACGCGCGAAGTGATGTACGGATTGTTCTTCGGATCACAAATAAAGTGTCCGGACACCACCGAGGATGCAGGTCTGAGCTGCAATCGTCCAGATACCCAAGTAAGTAATTCTTTGGCTGAACATGCTGTCTTTTTAGTTATCACAATATCATTCTGAGAAGTCGCTCTTTGACCAGGACTAGGTAAAAAAGGTGAAGATGATCAGGTGTTCGGCCCCCCTTCCCGAAGGCCCAACAGATTCCGTACTGGCCAGAATGCTTGAGCTCGCGCCTTATCAAGCGCCATCAGGGGAAGATAAAGGGGGGGATAAAGAAGCTGAAAGCGAGCCTCACTCATTATTCATCCAAACCGGGGGAATTAGTGCCTCCGCGAAGGAGGATAACTAGGGAGAAGAATCTAAAATTCCTTCTCCCCAAGGAAGGAAGAGGGACGCCTCTGAAGACTTGGAAACAATGGTTTCCAAACGAGGGAAGAAATCTTCGTTAGGGGGCCCTACCCCGAAGGGCATCCTTACCGCACAGTACCCGCAAGGGGACCAGCCCTCCAATGAGCTGTAAGTAAACAAAAGTACTTCATCGTAAATATACCCGGCTTTATGTCTGAGAATAATAACCGAGACGTATGTCTTGTAGTCCGGATCGTAGCCCTTCTCAACAGAGTTCGTCTTCGGGGGATCTTCTTCCGGAGATGATGGAGAGCGAAACGCCTCCCGGTGCCTCCCCGCCTCATGAGGCAAACGACCCTGAGGTGTCGTCACGGAGGATTTCTCCTGATCTGCCCAGGCCAGAGGGTAACCCTTCGGCCACCCGAAGTCCGGAGTATTCGGCTCCTAAGGAGAACAACGGAAAGAGTCCGGGACTGCCCAGTGCGCGACCAGACGCACTGATGAATCTTCTGGAGCAAGCGGCTATCTCAGAAGCGCATCGTACGCTAATGGGTACGGTGGTTGAGAGGATTTCATCCGCCGAAAGCGGGTTGCATGAAGCTTTTATGAGCCTGCTGAGAGGCTTTGAGGTACGCAAAGTAATATGTATTTTTTGATGGTACCGCACACGCTAGGTGTGCCCTATGCAGATAGTAGCCCCTGAGACTCTGGTTGCTGTCAAAAAAGACGGCAAATAGAGGATCATAGTCCCAGGTAATAACCGTGCTGCTTTCATGTGCAGGCGGCTGAGAGTCCGGTGGCTAGCCGGACTGGTGAGTTTGCCGAACTGAAGCGGCAACTTGATGCGGCAGATGCCGACATCGTGCTTGTAAACAAGTGGTTTGACGAGGCACAGGGTACGAATTCTCCTATGATCAACACATATTAAGAGGAGCATGATGCTAGTATCTGTAATATGCTGTGACTGCAGATGGAGCTGCCGCCATGGAGACCCTTCGGGCAGAACTTGCCCGAGCCAAGGAACAAGCCAGGAGGAGTGATGCGGCCGCTCTAAAGGCGGTCGAAGAGCTAAGAGCCGAACAGGCTGCCCATTGCCAGAGCAAAGAGAAAATAGCGAAGATGGCTGTTGAGCTGAAAGATGCCGCCGACCGCTATGAGCTTCTTGAAAAGAAAAACCGAAGGAAGACGGCGGACCTGGAGAAAGCCACGGTAGCAGCCAAGGAAGCCCGCTCTAAAATCCGAGCGGCGAAGGAGGAGCTACGTCAAGCCGGAAATATCACGACTGGGGAGCCCTTTCTGTTGCGGACAAAGTTCAGAGATCCTAAGTATGCCCTTTTGGATCAAGTATGGAGTTTTGCGGACGCGTACCTGGATTTGGCAGCAAGTGCTGCTGATGCGACCAAGTTTTTCGAAGATCAAAAATATCACGAAGTGGAAAAGATGTTTTGGTCGCAGTTCAATGCTCCGGCGCGTCCGCTGCTGTTAAATGAGCAAATGGCCGAGTGGGCCGAGCTCCATAGGTTGTCCGGGCTTGCCATGAGGTCTGTTGTGGATGATATTTGGCTGGAAGGACCAAAGCCCAATAGTTATTTTGGCTTAGTGCAACAATTCCTTGGTGCCGTGCCGCATATCGACGCTGTGAAGAGGTCGGCGTGCATAGAGGGTGCGCGGATGGCTCTTGCCCGTGTCAAGACATACTGGGCAGAGATGGAGGCCACCGCTATTGCATCCCGGAGTTCGGCGGTAGGCCGGGTACCGGCTGAGCACTATTTTGAAGAAGTCTTAGAAGGCGCTCGTTTAATAGAGGCTCAGTGCTCGAAGAGTATCATGTTCTAGTGACATGTATCCCAATTGTAAGAACAATGTTATTTGAATTATAAAGGCTGTGTTTATACTTTTTCCTGAAAGTATTATTGTGCCTCCTGTGCGGTCATTTATGTATATATATATCCTGAAAGTTTGCAGTCGTCGGCTTCAGTCCCCCACGCATATAATGCGGGCGTGTTTGCAAAAGCGCGTCTTCACACTTGATCCAACGTCTTGGTCCATTAAGGAGGTGGTAGCACGGCGAACGAGGCAATCAGACTATATTGCTTTAACACTTTCACTTAACCATAGGAGTTTGACAGTGGGGCTACTATATAGCCCCTGGTATTTCCGCGGCCATCCGATTACATTGCGCGTACGTACATGACCGGGGAAACCGGTCCTTCGTTAATGCGGAGGAATCCCGAAGATTCCGATGTGTTATCGAGTGGTTGACCAGTCTCACGCTTTATCATGACAGTCAGTTTTTGGCTTTCTCTACTGAGGTGCTCGTCCGGATGAACCAGGGCACAATCGCAGTAGTTCTCCCGGTGCCACCTTAGCCGATACAACAGAACGTATGGTAGCAAAACGCGGGAGCCGGGCAAACCCAACATTTGACCAAAGACATGATTCGGAGCTGATGCATATAAGGCCAAACTCGCGACGCCGAACACTCCCTAAGGTATTCGGTCTTTGCAACATATACCGGGCTGAGTAACGCCCTTGATAATGAACCCTGAGTGTCCAGGTACGTGCATTATTCTGACGTGGCGAAATGCCAATAACGTCAGCATCCCTCTCGGTTGTACTGAGTATCCGGAGGATGTGAAGCAACAAGAGACAGTAAAAAAGGTTTACACAGGGTCTTAATCTAAAAAGAAACCTTTGAGCGGGGCCCTGCTGCACGTCTGCGCCTGTGTCTCCGTTGTGCCGTATCCTGGAAGGGTATAGCACGATTATCATCTATAAAAGAGAAGAACTTAGGTGAAATTTGTCGTGCGAAAAATTGGTTATTCTTAATAAACCATTCAAATTCCAGATAAGTAAGGTCGAGCCGAACTATAGTCCTTTGTTCATGTGGGGAGCCCCTGGTACCGCCTATGGGGGTATATCCATCAAACCAATCTCATGTTTAACTAAGCTGTTACAGCTAGTGACACGCCGGACCCGTCTAGCCGCGTCCTCGGTCTTGGTGACCGATCATTTATTCTGGTTGGAGAGGTCGTTTAGTGTTCGGCTGCTAAAGCCGCCACACATTCCTCCGCGCGTAAGGAGCGCTCAATATTTCCGCTAACTGTGATGACACCACGTGGATCGGGCATCTTAAGCTTAAGAGAAGCGTAATGCGGTACTGCATTAAAACGAGCGAAAGCTGTTCTTCCGAGTAGTGCTTGATAGCCGCTTCGGAATGGAGCGATGTCGAAGGTTAACTTTTCACTTCGGAAGTTGTCGGGAGAACCGAATACAACCTCTAGTACTAGAGAGCCCGTACAGCGGGCCCCTGGCCCTGGTATTACTCCTTTAAAGGTAGTATTACTGTGGCTGATTCTTGTCGGGTCTATCCCCATTTTGCGGACTGTGTCCTAATATATCAGATTAAGACTACTGCCGCCGTCCATGAGGACTTGGGTGAGATGGTATCCGTCAATAATTGGGTCTAGCACCAAGGCAGCTAGTCCTCCGTGCCGGATACTTGTCAGGTGATCCCTGCGATCAAAAGTGATTGGGCAGGCCGACCAAGGGTTTAACTTAGGGGTGACTGGTTCTACTGCGCGTGTGTCTCGGAGTGCATGTTTGCTTCACCTCTTCGTCACGTGAATCATGTTCACTGTTTTGACCTCTGGTGGAAACTTTTTCTGTCCCCCAGTGTCTTGCTGACGAGGCTCATCCTCGTCTTCGCTTGGTGTCTCCCTCCCCTTGTGTTCGGCGTTTAGCTTACCGGCCTGCTTGAAGACCCAGCATTCTCTGTGGGTGTGATTTGCAGGTTTATCGGAGGTGCCATGAATCTGACATAATTTGTCTAGAATCTTGTTTAGGCTGGACGGTCCATCTCTGTTGCCTTTGAAAGGCTTTTTCCGCTGACCGGGTCGAGAGCCCCTAAATCTGGCGTTTACTGCCGTGTTCTTTGGGCTGTCTTCATTATTTCGATGCTTGCTTTTACTACGTCGTGGTTTTCCATTACCATCCCTGACTTCAGATGTGCCTGGGTCGCTGGTGCTACTATGGGCCAGCCAACTATCTTCGCCCGCGGAAAAGCGGGTCATAAGGCTTGTCAGGGCTGCCATTGTCCTTGGTTTTTCTTGGCCGAGGTGTCTGGCGAGCCATTCGTCTTAGACACTGTGTTTGGATGCACGACAGCGATGGCGAGCGGCGCCAAGAGGCTATGGCGCACTGGAAAATGTGGAAGGGATGAGAGGGGAAGCTCGGGGACATGATGGTTCACACGGGGGCTGCCGGTGGCCACGAAGACGAGGCACGGCAGCGGCGGTCACTACATTTTCTCGGTCCGACCGAGCGGCTCGGTTAAAGACCGGACCGGACCGACAGTTTCTCGGGCCAAAAATTGCAGCCCGGACTGACCAGTTTTCCTACCGGTCCTGGACCGTACGGTCCGGTTTTCAACGGGCCATAGGCGGGCCGAATAGCTTGCTCGTGTCGTCCATCCAAGAGGGGCTTCGGTGTAGAAAATAATCCTAGCTTCTGCCAAACAGAGGATGAGGATACAAACCTCACAAGTTGACTGACGGAGTCGTATATATGTGGCTGAGCTTCATCCGACACTGATGGAACTAGATAATTAAAAACAGGTGGCAACACCATCCCATCTGTGTAGGATGCCGCTGCCCTGGAGAAACACTAATCACGCCAGACCGAAGGCCCGACGATCGACACCATTCTCTGACTTGGTGGTGCCACTCCCAGGAAGGCATCGACTCGGTGCCACTCCAAGCGAAAATCATGCATATGCGAGTACCCATCTTTGTCCAAGTGGATTTATGTTGTGATGCGTACGTCCGACGAATTATGACCTGTTGATGTTTTGGTACTTTTATAAGGCTAGTTTTACCATGACAGTCAGTTTTTGACTTTCTCTACTGAGGTGCTCGTCCGGATGAACCAGGGCACAATCGCAGTAGTTCTCCTGGTGCCACCTTAGCCGATAAAACGGAACGTAAGGTAGCAAAACGCGGGAGCCGGGCAAGCCCAACATTTGACCAAAGACATGATTCGGAGCTGATGCATATAAGGCCAAACTCGCGACGCCGAACACTCCCTAAGGTATTCGGTCTTTGCAACATATACCGGGCTGAGTAACGCCCTTGATAATGAACCTCGAGTGTCCAGGTACTTACATTATTCTGACGTGGCGAAATGCCAATAACGTCAGCATCCCTCTCGGTTGTATTGAGTATCCGGAGGATGTGAAGCAACAAGAGACAGTAAAAAACGTTTACACAGGGTCTTAATCTAAAAAGAAACCTTTGAGTGGGGCCCTGCTACACGTCTGCGCCTGTGTCTCCGTTGTGCCGTATCCTAGAAGGGTATAGCACGATTATCATCTGTAAAAGAGAAGAACTTAGGTGAAAGTTATCGTGCGAAAAATTGGTTATTCTTAATAAACCATTAAAATTCAAGATAAGTAAGGTCGAGCTGAACTGTAGTCCTTTGTTCATGCGGGGAGCCCCTGGTACCGCCTATGGGGGTATATCCATCAAACCAATCTCATGTTTAACTAAGCTGTTACAGCTAGTGACACGCCGGACCCGTCTAGCCGCGTCCGCGGTCTTGGTGACCGATCATTTATTCTGGTTGGAGAGGTCGTTTAGTGTTCGGCTGCTAAAGCCGCCACACATTCCTCTGCGCATAAGGAGCGCTCAATATTTCCGCTAACTGTGATGACGCCAGGTGGACCGGGAATCTTAAGCTTAAGAGAAGCGTAATGCGGTACTGCATTAAAACAAGCGAAAGCTGTTCTTCCGAGTAGTGCTTGATAGCCGCTTCGGAATGGAGCGATGTCGAAGGTTAACTTTTCACTTCGGAAGTTGTCGGGAGAACCGAATACAACCTCTAGTACTAGAGAGCCCGTACAGCGGGCCTCTGGGCCTGATATTACTCCTTTAAAGGTAGTATTACTGTGGCTGATTATTGTCGGGTCTATCCCCATTTTGCGGACTGTGTCCCGATATATCAGATTAAGACTACTGCCGCCGTCCATGAGGACTTGGTTGAGATGGTATCCATCAATAATTGGGTCTAGCACCAAGGCAGCTAGTCCTCCGTGCCGGATACTTGTCAGGTGATCCCTGCGATCAAAAGTGATCGGGCAGGCCGACCAAAGGTTGAACTTAGGGGTGACAGGTTCTACTGCGCGTGTGTCTCGGAGTGCATGTTTGCTCCACCTCTTCGTCATGTGAATCATGTTCACTGTTTTGACCTCTGGTGGAAACTTTTTCTGTCCCCCAGTGTCTTGCTGACGAGGCTCATCCTCGTCTTCGCTTGGTGTCTCCCTCCCCTTGTGTTCGGTGTTTAGCTTACCGGCCTGCTTGAAGACCCAGCATTCTCTGTCGGTGTGATTTGCAGGTTTATCGGAGGTGCCATGAATCTGACATAATTTGTTTAGAATCTTGTTTAGGCTGGACGGTCCATCTCTGTTGCCTTTGAAAGGCTTTTTCCGCTGACCGGGTCGAGAGCCCCTAAATCTGGAGTTTACCGCCGTGTTGTCTGGGCTGTCTTCGTTATTTCGACGCTTGCTTTTACTGCGTCGTGGTTTTCCATTACCATCCCTAACTTCAGATGTGCCTGGGTCGCTGGTGCTACTATGGGCCAGCCAACTATCTTCCCCCGCGCAAAAGCGGGTCAAAATCTCATCGGTGTCCGGGCAGTCGACGATTTGGTTCTTCTTAGTGAGAAATCTGTTCCAAAGCTTTCGGGCTGACTCTCCGGGCTGTTGGATTATATGACTTAAATCGTCTGCATCCGGAGGTCAGACATAGGTCCCTTGAAAGTTAGCCCTAAAAGCATCCTCAAGCTCCTCCCAACTTCCAATTGAATTTTCAGGGAGGCTCTTCAGCCAGTGCCGAGCTAGTCCTTTCAACTTGAGGGGCAGGTATTTGATGGCGTGGAGATCGTCTCCGTGAGCCATATGAATATGGAGGATGAAGTCCTCAATCCAGACCCCAGGGTCTGTTATTCCGTCGTACGCCTCTATGTTCACGGGTTTGAATCCCTCTGGAAATTCGTGATCTAGCACCTCATCAGTGAAACATAGGGGGTGCGCGGCACCCCTGTATTTGGATGTGTCATGGTGATCTGACGGTTGTAGAGTTCGGTTTTGATTATGTGCTGGAGCGCGCTTCCTAGATCCGTAGATGGATCTGGTCATGCCAGCCTTTTGATGCAAGTCCTTGCTTGGATCATGTGCTGACTTATGTGCGGCCTCGTTAGCCGCCCTATCGTGGCCATGAGGTGGTCGATCCGACCGGTCGGCCGTTTTATTTTTCGGCGGTGTGGGCTCTAAGGCCTCATCATCGAATTTGGGCAACAGCTTGCGCTTTGGATAGCTCTTTGTGTGGCGACTGCCACCATACTTTTCTTTAGTGTCAAGCACTTTGTTCCATCAACTTTTGAGCGTATTCTGCGCGGCCTTAAGCCTTTGCTTCTGCTTCTTCAGACTCCTTGCGGTGGCAATAAGCCTTCTACGGAGATTTTCTTGTTCCAAGTGCCTTTCCGGGATGATGTGTGCATCCTCATCCGGATTGTTTTCCTCTCCGAAGAGAGGTTGATGAGCTTTATCCTCGGCTTTGCCCTGTTCGAACAGCGGATCCGTACTGTGTTCGCCGTTCGCTGGTTCATCCTGCTCTATCGCTGGGTCAATGTGGTCGTCATTTCCTCTGGAGTCGACTGGGGTGTTATTTTCTCTTGCGCTGTTATCGCTGTTTTTGCCGAGGCAAGATTTGGAGCGGCGCCTACGCCGTCGCTTTGGTTGCTTCTCGAGGGAGCTACCCTTCGTTTCATCCTTCCGTTCCTCGTCATTGTTTTCTTTGGGGGTGTCCACCATGTATATGTCATACGATGAGGTGGCAGACCAGCGCCCTGTGGGCGGTGGTTCTTGTTCGTCTCCTGCATCATCGTCCATACCATCGATGTCTTCGGAGTCGAAGTCGAGCATGTCGGTTGAATCATCGACAGTGGCTACTAAGTGGGTGGTGGGTGGGAGCGAATTTCTTCGTCGTCCGCATCCCATTCTAGCCGGACATAGTTCGGCCATGGGTCTCCTGACAGGGAGAGTGACCTCAACGAGTTTAGCACGTCACCAAAAGGCGAGTGCCGAAAGACGTCCGCGGGGGTAAACTCCATGATCGGTGCCCAATCGGATTCGATAGGCACGGACGCAGGCAGCTCGGAGTCCATGGCCGGGGACGAATCCAACGGTTCGGCAACACGGGTCTCGGAGGAGGTGAAGTCAGTATTTGGCTCTATCGCCGCTGAGTGTGTGGCCTCCGTGGCGGGGTCCATCCACCCGTCCTCAGATGGTGCAATTTGTTCCGGATTGAGGGCCAGAGGAGTTGCGGGTGTGATCTCCCGAACACTGTCCGACGGCAGAGCTAAATCATGCTCGTCGTGATTGTGGGGTGTACCTGACATGGGCTCGAATCCGTCGAAGATCAAGTCTCCGCGGATGTCGGCAGTATAGTTCAAATTTCCAAACCTGACGTGATGGCCAGGGGCGTAGCTCTCAATCTGCTCCAGATGGCCAAGCGAGTTGGCCCGCATTACGAAGCCGCCGAATACAAAGATTTGTCCAGGGAGGAAAACCTCACCCTGGATCGCATCGTTATCGATGATCAAAGGGGCCATCAAGCCTTATGGTGACGGCACAGTGGAACTCACAATGAAAGCACCAATGTCGGTGTCAAAACCGGCGGATCTCGGGTAGGGGGTCCCGAACTGTGCGTCTAAGGTGGATGGTAACAGGAGGCGGGGGACACGATGTTTACCCAGGTTCAGGCCCTCTCGATGGAGGTAATACCCTACTTCCTGCTTAATTGATCTTGATGATATGAGTATTACAAGAGTTGATCTACCATGAGATCGTAGAGGCTAAACCCTAGAAGCCAGCCTATGGTATGATTGTTGATGTCCTACGGACTAAACCCTGGTATATATAGACACCGGAGGGGCCTAGGGTTACACATAGTCTGTGACAAAGGGAGGAGATCTACATATCCGTATCGCCAAGCTTGCCTTCCACGCCAAGGAGAGTCCCATCCGGACACGAGACGAAGTCTTCAATCTTGTATCTTCATGGTCCAACAGTCCGGCCAAAGGATATAGTCCGGCTGTCCGAGGACCCCCTATTCCAGGACTCCCTCAGTAACCTCGCCAAAGTTTGCGAAATCACCGTAATAAACCCTTGGAACGACATGGCTATAACCTTTAATGCCGGTGACGAACCAAAATACAGGACAGTCCGAGCGCCAGCCGCATTAGTCCTCAGTCCTATCGTGGACGGCTTTCGACTCACCAAGGTCCTCATGGACGGCGGCAGCGGACTAAACCTCATCTATGGGGACACACTCCGCAAAATGGAAATGGACAGGAGCCGCGTCAAGCAAAGCAGCACGACCTACCGAGGAATCATTCCCAGTTGGGAGGCGCGGTGTGCGGGAAAAATCACACTTGATGTGGTATTCGGCACGCCGGAGAATTATAGGTCTGAAGAAATCACCTTCCAAGTGGCTCCTTTCAGTAGCGGATACCACGCCCTGTTGGGGCGGGATGCTTTTAGAAGCTTCTAAGCTATACCTCATTACGGGTATATGAAGCTCAAAATGCCAGGACCAACCGGCATAATCACTCTTGTCAGTAATCCGGACATAACACTCCGCGCCGAAAACAAAACCGCATGCCTGGCCCTTGAGGCATTATCTGAAGCCCTCGCGGTCGAAGAATTAACCGCACTACGCTCCACGGTGGATAGGGACAATGTGATCTTAGACAAACGACCCAAATCCACCTCCTTCAAACCGGCAGAAGAAATAGTCAAATTCCAGGTCCACCCAACGGACCCCAAGAAGACAACATCTATTGGAGCACAACTAGACCCAACAGTCGACGCCGCACTAAGGGATTTCCTTCGTGAAAACTGGGATATATTCGCCTGGCACCCTTCTGACATGCCCGGAATCCCACGTGAGCTGGCCGAACATAGCCTTAATATCTTAAAGGGATACAAACCAATCAAACAAGCACTGCGGCGCTTTTCCGAGCCCAAACGCCAAGCTATGGGGGAGGAGCTGGCCAAGCTAATTGAGGCCGGATTCATCAGAGAAATAAAACATCTGGACTGGCTGGCAAACCTGGTGATGGTACCAAAGAAGGACAAATCGTGGCGGTTGTGCATCGATTTTAAAGACCTCAATAAGGCTTTCCCTAAGGATCCCTTCCCCCTCCCCCATATTGATCAAATCATTGATGCTACCGCAGGACACGACTCACTGTGCTTCCTTGATGCATATTCGGATACCATCAAATAAAAATGAAGGAGTCTGATCAAGCTGCAACAGCATTCATTACCCCATATGGGCCATTCTGCTTCAACACCATGCCCTTCAGGCTCAAGAACGCCGGCGCCACATACCAACGCATGATTAAAAAATGCTTGGAGAAACAGATCGGCAAGACAGTTGAAGCTTATGTGGACGATGTCGTTATCAAAACTAGGCGCGTCGAAACACTAATAGAAAATTTACGTCTCACATTTGATAACCTCCGCGCGTATGACATTAAGCTCAATCCGGAAAAGTGTGTTTTCGGCGTCCCCGCTGGAAAACTGCTGGCCTTCATTGTTTCCAACACAGGAATTGAAGCAAATCCATCCAAAATCCGAGCTCTGTCACAATTGGCTATGCCAACAGACCTTAAACAAGTCCAAAAGCTCGCGGGTTGCGTGGCAGCTCTTAGCCGCTTTATCTCGAGATTGGGAGAAAAGGCATTGCCACTCTATCGCTTTGTACGGCGAACCGATCACTTCGAGTGGATGGACGCGGCAACAGCCGGACTGGAGGAAATAAAAACCCTTCTTGCGAGCAACCCAATCCTGGCCGCGCCAAACGTCGGTGAACGGATGTTATTAATTATATCGGCAACACATCAGGTGGTGAGAGCCGTGCTCATCGTTGAACGAGAACAGGACGGACACAAATTCCCGCTTCAGAAGCCAGTATACTACGTATCCACTGTCCTTACACCATGCAAATCCCGATACCCCCATTATCAAAAGATAGCATACGCGGTCTTCATGGCATCCCGAAAGCTCCATCACTACTTCTTGGAGTGTTCGATCACGGTGGCTTCCGAAGTACCACTCAATGACATTATAAACAACCGCGATGCCACGGGCCGGATTGCCAAATGGGCCATGGAGCTCCTTCCATTTGACATTACATACAAACCACGTCGAGCTATTAAATCCCAAATATTGGCTGACTTCGTCACCGAATGGACAGAGGTCGAACTCCCTAAAGAGTACATCACATATTCCAATTGGGTTATCTATTTCGATGGCTCCAAAATGCTGGCGGGGCTAGGGGTGGGTGTCGTTTTAGCATCACCTACTGGAGACGTTGTTCAGTACGTACTCCAAATACTATACACGGACTCCAACAATGCAGCCGAATACGAGGCCTTATTGCATGGTCTCCGGATGGCTGTCTCCATGGGCATACAATGCCTAAAAGTGCACGGGGACTCAAACCTTGCAATATCTCAAATAAATGGAGACTTCGATGCCAAAGATCCGAAGATGGCAGCTTATCGTAATGCCGTCATAAAAATGTCGGCCCGGTTCGAGGGGCTCGAGTTCCATCATGTGGCTCGAGAAAGTAATCATGCGGCGGACGTTCTTGCTCGTATCGGCGCTAAGCGCGACCCCGTCCTACCTAATATCTTTTTGGAAAGGCTTTTTAAGCCATCCGTGGTGTGGCAGGGGGAAAACGGCAACACTAGTCCGGATCTGAACAGAACCCCAGATTCCGAGAACACCGACATCATCGGAGGTTCGGCCACTGAAATAACACCGTCGGCGCATCTCATCATGGCAGTCAATGCCCCATGGACCGAACCCTTCCTGGCCTACCTTAACAGGAAGGAGCTTCCTGTGGACCAGAATGAGGCCCGCCGCATTATCCGTTGTTCGAAGGCCTACAAGGTTCACGACGGAGAGCTCTATAAGAAAAGCGCTACCGGAGTCCTTCAAAGATGTATCTCCGAGGAGGAGGGGCGGCAGCTCCTGGCTGAGATTCATGCCGGTCTCGGCGGGCACCACGCCCCAGCTCGGGCCCTTGTTAGCAAGGCCTTCCGTATAGGGTTCTATTGGCCGACAGCCTGAGCGGATGCACGGGACCTTGTCCAACGTTGCGTTGGATGCCAACTCTTCTCCAACCAAAGCCATATGCCCCCCACCGCCCTACAAACAATCCCCATCACTTGGCCTTTTGCAGTTTGGGGACTGGATATGGTTGGACCCCTTAAAGGAGGAAGCCATAAGAATAAATATATGCTAGTCATGGTGGATAAATTCACCAAGGGGATAGAGGCCAAACGAGTTAAAACGGCCGAGTCCGGGCCAGTAATAGACTTTATATCCGACGTCGTACACCGTTATGGTGTTTCGCACAGCATCATCACTGATAACGGTTCCAATTTCATAGCCGACGAAGTAAAAACCTGGTGCGCTAATCTGGGCATCAAGCTCGATTACACCTCTGTCTACCATCCACAGACAAACGGCCAAGTCAAACGAGCCAATGGTCTTATTATGAGCGGCATTAAGCCTAGACTAGTGCGGTCTTTGAAGGAATCAGACAAGCACTGGGTTGAGGAGCTCGACTCCGTACTCTGGGGGGATGCGGACCACTCCCAATCGCACTACCGGATACACACCTTTTTTCATGGTGTACGGCGCACAGGCAGTACTACCCTGCGACATTATTCATGACTCACCTCGAGTGCGCATGTATGAAGAGAGAGAGGCCGATCTCGATCGGCACGACAGCTTAGACGCCCTGGAGGAGGAGCGCAACATCGCAAAAGCCCGTTCCGCATTTTATCAATAGCAGGCTCGCAGGTATCAAAGCAGAGAAGTGCGGGCCAAAACTTACAACGTTGGCAAACTCATTCTACGCCTGCCGGAGAAGAAAAAGGACAAACTCAAGCCCAAGTGGGAGGGTCCCTTCATCATCGACGAAGTTCTCACCGGAGGAGCGTACCGCTTGCGTGATGCGTCAGACAATCGACTAGAACCGAATCCCTGGAACGCGGCCAGACTCTGAAGATTCTATGCCTAGCACCGAACTCTTTGTTAGTCTCCTTCCTCTTATTGTTTTCATCATTTTTTCTCTCTTTTCATTTTTCCTCTTTACCCT
Source organism: Triticum aestivum (assembly GCF_018294505.1). Lineage (NCBI taxonomy): Eukaryota > Viridiplantae > Streptophyta > Magnoliopsida > Poales > Poaceae > Triticum > Triticum aestivum. The sequence goes on from NC_057814.1 coordinate 145,584,476, forward strand.
TAAAGCCTTTCGTGCGGTTAGCCCGTGCACCCCCGACGCATACATCTTCAAGTATGTACGTCTATCATGCCTGGGGCTTCTTGGACAGAAGCTTGCTATTTCTATTCTCCGAGCATAAAGCTCATCATATATGCGTTTTCTCCCATATGTACCTTCTCTTTGCCATTATATGCATCGATATGACTTAAGTTTTGGCCAAGCTGGGTTGCCTGGCTCCTGTGCTTACGCCCTACGTTTCCGTTAGTTCGGCTAGGGCATAAAGGGAGCACCTCTGCGATTGTTACTGCCGGGTCATCCGGATGTGTACCTCAGACTGGGTGAAGCCGAAAGCTAGCGTTCTTAAGGGAATATTCGGTCGGTGAACTAAAGATGTTTTTGCACTCGCTCCATTATGAACCCCCAGAAGTTATACACACTGTGATTTTTTCATCACAGTCCGGACATGCACATAGATGCATGCACACCAAGGGAAAGGAATCCTTAATGGAACTATTCTCACTAGAAGATGTTTCTTACAATTTCAATGTAATACAACATAACTAGCCGGATACAACTTGTCTGTTCAAGCACTTATGACCCCTACGCCTGGTTTCCACGCATACCCCGGTTTATTTTGCCGCCCAGGTTTTCGGAAACACTCCGCACCTTCGGGTCGAGAGATTGAAGCGAAAATGTCGGCCATGAAAATTGTTTTACAATCCAGCTAGAAGGGAAATACATAGTCACTTAGGACTTAAAAATTTCCTCCTCTATACCGTCCAACAGGAGGTCTAATTTACAATCCTGTTGGGAATCTAGTAGCCACCTCCACTTCGCCATATACTAAACTAACGGGAATTTCTTCCCCATTTGACCCTAGCGGTCCGACCCGGGCCATCTAATTCAGATCCAGCTTGGTATATCGTGTTTTTACCATGGCCCAGGCCTCTCGCACACCCTCTCGGCTGGCCGATATCTTCCATAGTCAGATACGCCACCGCGCTCCCTTGAACAGCTCTACAAGCTTCTCCATACTCCCTGGAGGGGAGTCGGATGGCCATAAGGCCTTGGCTACACTCCGCTTGCCTGCCGAGCTCGCTCGTGCATCTGCAACAGCCCTTGCAGAAGATCACTTGATGATCCGGACAACTCCTCTTCGGGACGGCCCGTCAATATACCTGCAATCACAGCTATATCAGCTACTTTAACTTCCAAACTGTTATAAGGTAAATACGGCCACATACTGAATATGCCGCCTCGCAGTTTTTTGTTCTCCTTCACGGAGTCAGATAGCTGGGCTCATACATCTTTCATTTCTTCGCCCAGTTTGGTGTTTGAATCTTGGAGTTTGTTTTTCTCCTTTCTGACTTTGGTGAAGACGCGCTCGCCCGCGGCATGTTGTCTCTTCGCCTCTCTTTCGCTCACTTGCACGGCCTTCAGTTCCTCTTCCAGTTGGTCCGATGACCCTGTCATGAGAGAAGCAGCTGTTATAATATAGTTGGCATATCATTTTTTGTTTCTCGATGGAGGGAAATATTACCAGAGGACGCCTTCTTGAACTTTTCCAGTTCGGTGGTAGCAGGAGTTAGCTGTGTCCGACACTGCTCCAGCTCTTGGGCTAGCAAGTCGTACTTCTCCATAAGAACCTGGTTACACAACGATCCTTAAAACATTTGTCCCAATTGCTTCAAGTCTCGGGGGCTACTAGCTCATGGTTATCAAATTCGGGACAATGCTATTATCCTTTTTCCACACATGTGCTTCAAAGTAGCACCATGATCTTCATGATAGAGAGTCTCCTATGATATCACTTTCATATACTAGTGGGAATTTTTCATTATAGAACTTGGCTTGTATATTCCAATGATGGGCTTCCTCAAAATGCCCTAGGTCTTCATGAGCAAGCGAGTTGGATGCACACCCACTTAGTTTCTTTTGTTGAGCTTTCATATACTTATAGATCTAGTGCATCCGTTGCATGGCAATCCCTACTCACTCACATTGTTATCTATTGATGGGCATCTCCATAGCCCGTTGATACGCCTAGTTGATGTGAGACTATCTTCTCCTTTTTTATCTTCTCCACAACCACCATTCTATTCCACATATAGTGCTATGTCCATGGCTCACGCTCATGTATTGCGTGAAGATTGAAGAAGTTTGAGAACACCAAAACAATGAAACAATTGCTTGGCTTGTCATCGGGGTTGTGCATGATTAAATACTTTGTGTGATGAAGATAGAGCATAGCCAGACTATATGATTTTGTAGGGATAACTTTCTTTGGCCATGTTATTTTGAGAAGACATAATTGCTTAGTTAGTATGCTTGAAGTATTATTATTTTTATGTCAATATTAAACTTTTATCTTGAATCTTTCGGATCTGAATATTCATACCACAAATAAGAGAATTACATTGAAAATTATGCTAAGTAGCATTCCACATCAAAAATTCTGTTTTTATCATTTACCTACTCGAGGACGAGCAGGAATTAAGCTTGGGGATGCTTGATACGTCTCCAACGTATCTACAATTTTTTATTGTTCCATGCTATATTATATACTGTTTTGGATGTTTAATGGGATTTATTATACACTTTTATATTATTTTTTGGACTAACCTATTAACCGGAGGCCCAACCCAAATTCATGTTTTTGCCTATTTCAGTGTTTCAAAGGAAAAGAATATCAAACGGAGTCCAAACGGAATGAAACCTTCAGGAACGTGATTTTCGGAACAAACATGATCCAGAGGACTTGGAGTCTACGTAAAGCAATCAACGAGGAAGGCACGAGGCAGTGGCGCGCCTACCCCCCCAGGCGCGTCCTCCACCCTCGCGGGCCCCTCGTTGCTCCACCGACGTACTTCTTCCTCCTATATATACCCATATACCCTAGAAACATCAGAGACGGAGACAAAACCCTATTTCCACCGCTGCAACCTTCTGTACCCGTGAGATCCCATCTTGGGGCCTTTTCCGGCACTCCGCCGGAGGGGGCATTGATCACGGAGGGCTTCTACATCAACACCATAGCCTCTCCGATGATGTGTGAGTAGTTTACCTCAGACCTTCGGGTCCATAGTTATTAGCTAGATGGCTTCTTCTCTCTCTTTTGATCTCAATACAAAGTTCTCCTCAATTCTCTTGGAGATATATTCGATGTAATCTTCTTTTTGCGGTGTGTTTGTCGAGATCCGATGAATTGTGGGTTTATGATCAAGATTATCTATGAACAATATTTGAATCTCCTCTGAATTCTATTATGTATGATTGGTTATCTTTGCAAGTCTCTTCGAATTATCAATTTGGTTTGGCCTACTAGATTGATCTTTCTTGCAATGGGAGAAGTGCTTAGCTTTGGGTTCAATCTTGCGGTGTCCTTTCCCAGTGACAGCAGCGGCAGCAAGGCACGTATTGTATTGTTGCCATCGAGGATAAAAAGATGGGGTTTATATCATATTGCATGTGTTTATCCCTCTTCATCATGTCATCTTACTTAAAGCATTACTCTGTTCTTATGAACTTAATACTCTAGATGCATGCTGGATAGCGGACGATGTGCGGAGTCGGATAGCTGGGCTCGTACATCTTTCATTTCTTCGCCCAGTTTGGTGTTTGAATCTTGGAGTTTGTTTTTCTCCTTTCTGACTTTGGTGAAGACGCGCTCGCCCGCGGCATGTTGTCTCTTCGCCTCTCTTTCGCTCACTTGCGCGGCCTTCAGTTCCTCTTCTAGTTGGTCCGATGACCCTGTCATGAGAGAAGCAGCTGTTTTAATATAGTTGGCATATCATTTTTTGTTTCTCGATGGAGGGAAATATTACCAGAGGACGCCTTCTTGAACTTTTCCAGTTCGGTGGTAGCAGGAGTTAGCTGTGTCCGGCACTGCTCCAGCTCTTGGGCTAGCAAGTCGTACTTCTCCATAAGAACCTGGTTACACAACGATCCTTAAAACATTTGTCCCAATTGCTTCAAGTCTCGGGGGCTACTAGCTCATGGTTATCAAATTCGGGACAATGCTATTATCCTTTTTCCACACGTGTGCTTCAAAGTAGCACCATGATCTTCATGATAGAGAGTCTCCTATGATATCACTTTCATATACTAGTGGGAATTTTTCATTATAGAACTTGGCTTGTATATTCCAATGATGGGCTTCCTCAAAATGCCCTAGGTCTTCATGAGCAAGCGAGTTGGATGCACACCCACTTAGTTTCTTTTGTTGAGCTTTCATATACTTATAGATCTAGTGCATCCGTTGCATGGCAATCCCTACTCACTCACATTGTTATCTATTGATGGGCATCTCCATAGCCCGTTGATACGCCTAGTTGATGTGAGACTATCTTCTCCTTTTTTGTCTTCTCCACAACCACCATTCTATTCCACATATAGTGCTATGTCCATGGCTCACGCTCATGTATTGCGTGAAGATTGAAGAAGTTTGAGAACACCAAAACAATGAAACAATTGCTTGGCTTGTCATCGGGGTTGTGCATGATTAAATACTTTGTGTGATGAAGATAGAGCATAGCCAGACTATATGATTTTGTAGGGATAACTTTCTTTGGCCATGTTATTTTGAGAAGACATAATTGCTTAGTTAGTATGCTTGAAGTATTATTATTTTTATGTCAATATTAAACTTTTATCTTGAATCTTTCGGATCTGAATATTCATACCACAAATAAGAGAATTACATTGAAAATTATGCTAAGTAGCATTCCACATCAAAAATTCTGTTTTTATCATTTACCTACTCGAGGACGAGCAGGAATTAAGCTTGGGGATGCTTGATACGTCTCCAACGTATCTACAATTTTTTATTGTTCCATGCTATATTATATACTGTTTTGGATGTTTAATGGGATTTATTATACACTTTTATATTATTTTTTGGACTAACCTATTAACCGGAGGCCCAACCCAAATTGATGTTTTTTGCCTATTTCAGTGTTTCAAAAGAAAAGAATATCAAACGGAGTCCAAACGGAATGAAACCTTCAGGAACGTGATTTTCGGAACAAACATGATCCAGAGGACTTGGAGTCTACGTAAAGCAATCAACGAGGAAGGCACGAGGCAGGGGCGCGCCTACCCCCCAGGCGCGCCCTCCACCCTCGCGGGCCCCTCGTTGCTCCACCGACGTACTTCTTCCTCCTATATATACCCATATACCCTAGAAACATCAGAGACGGAGCCAAAACCCTATTTCCACCGCTGCAACCTTCTGTACCCGTGAGATCCCATCTTGGGGCCTTTTCCGGCACTCCGCCGGAGGGGCATTGATCACGGAGGGCTTCTACATCAACACCATAGCCTCTCCGATGATGTGTGAGTAGTTTACCTCAGACCTTCGGGTCCATAGTTATTAGCTAGATGGCTTCTTCTCTCTCTTTTGATCTCAATACAAAGTTCTCCTCAATTCTCTTGGAGATATATTCGATGTAATCTTCTTTTTGCGGTGTGTTTGTCGAGATCCGATGAATTGTGGGTTTATGATCAAGATTATCTATGAACAATATTTGAATCTCCTCTGAATTCTTTTATGTATGATTGGTTATCTTTGCAAGTCTCTTCGAATTATCAATTTGGTTTGGCCTACTAGATTGATCTTTCTTGCAATGGGAGAAGTGCTTAGCTTTGGGTTCAATCTTGCGGTGTCCTTTCGCAGTGACAGCAGCGGCAGCAAGGCACGTATTGTATTGTTGCCATCGAGGATAAAAAGATGGGGTTTATATCATATTGCATGATTTTATCCCTCTACATCATGTCATCTTACTTAAAGCATTACCCTGTTCTTATGAACTTAATACTCTAGATGCATGCTGGATAGCGGACGATGTGTGGAGTAATAGTAGTAGATGCAGAATCGTTTCGGTCTACTTGTCGCGGACATGATTCCTATATACATGATCATACCTAGATATTCTCATAACTATGCTCAATTCTATCAATTGCTCGACAGTAATTCGTTTACCCACCGTAATACTTATGCTCTTGAGAGAAGCCACTAGTGAAACCTCTGGCCCCCGGATCTATTTTCCATCATATTAATCTTCCAACACTTAGCTATTTTTATTTCCGTTTATTTTACTATGCATCTTTATTTCTCTTTATCATAAAAATACCAAAAATATTATCTTATCGTATCTATCAGATCTCACTCTCGTAAGTGACCGTGAAGGGATTGACAACCCCTTTATTGCGTTGGTTGCGAGGTTCTTATTTTTTTGTGTAGGTGCGTGGGACTCGAGCGTGATCTCCTACTGGATTGATACCTTGGTTCTCAAAAACTGAGGGAAATACTTACGCTACTTTACTGTATCACCCTTTCCTCTTCAAGGGAAAACCAACGCAGTGCTCAAGAGGTAGCACCGTGTCTCTGTTTGCCTTCCTCTTCGAAGGCCTGCCCGGTGCGGGAGCCCCTCTCTCCGGAGATGCCCCTGTGGTGGCCCGACGCGCTGAATGCCTCCCCTTCTGAGCAGAGGATGCCGCGGTGAGCAAGAAAGAATGCGGAAACCCTCTCAGACAAAATGTCTCCTAATTACTTACATGAGAAGCAGGGAGAAGACCGGGATAGTCGGCGACGATGGCCACCCCTGTGCCGTCATAGCTCGTTTGGTAAAATGTCCCATTCTCCAACACCACAAATATATCCGGATCCTCTTCGAATCCAGGGTCAAGGTCCCGATTGTGGCCCTCGGGCTGCGGGGTGGGGCTGTAAAGCCCCTCGGAAGTCTTTCGCCAGTGCTGTTATAAATGGACGGGTTAATATTTTAGTGAACAAAGCTCACAGAGGGGAATGAGTGGTGAAAAAAAGTTGGGGGCTCACCCAGCTAGGAGGATTGTACATGGAATATCCTTCTCTGTGCGTGATGCGCAGGAACTCCTCTTCCTCACCTTGAATAGTTCGGCCAGTATTTTGGCTAGGGCGGCAGGGGTGTCTGGACCTTTCCTGCCGCAGCGGGAGGTGTCATCTTCCCCATTGTAATTCCACATGGGAAGTCCTCTGTATTGGAGTGGCAGAACTCCCTGTACTACGGAGGTCGCCATAACTTCGACTATCATATACCCTGACTAGGCAAGCGTCCTGATCTTGCTCAGGAGTTGGCGAACTTCCGCACTATCTTCCTCCTCGAGGCACCGAGGGCGCCAGTTGTGCCGCTTCTTCATAGGAACGCTCGCAAACTCGGGGAGACCTCTCCGGACTGGATCTGGAAGTACGACGTCATCAATGGAGAACCACTCGGAGGTCCAATCTTCGGAAGCTTTCTTCGGTGTGCCGGATAGGTATCCGGTCTCAGCAATACACCATATTTCAGCCCCGCCCACTTCGAATATCGATCCCTCGTGGTTGCGTGGGACAAGGAAAAACAACTTTCTCCACAAATCAAAATGGGCCTCACAACCCAGGAATAGTTCGCATAAAGCGACATAACCCGCACTGTGCACGACGGAGGCGGGGGTAAAATTATGCAGCTGGAGGCCATAATACTCCAGAAGCCCTCGGAGGAATGGGGGACTTGGAAATCCCACGCCCCTCAGCGGATAGGGGACGAAGCACACTCGTTCTCCCGCAGACGGATTGGGGAAATCCTCCGCCTGGGTTTTGCCGTTGAAGGAGGCCAATCCTGCTCGAACAAGGACAAGATCTGCAGGAGGGAGAAATCCCTGCGTTTGCAACTTCTCCAATTGGCTGTGGGGCATAGAGAACCTCTCGCACTCGCCTCTCTCTAGGTTGGAACGGGAAGTGGAGCTAGGAATGTTAGCCATGATGGAATGGTCTTTCCTGGCAGTCTCTGAGGATTTTCTCCGCGTGGTGCCGAAAGGATCTGAGATCCAATCTCTTTAAATAGTCGCTCTTTCTTGCAGGGCTAGGGTGTTATTTGCAAAAGATACCCTGACCGGCCGCATTGGCCCGACACGTGGAAGATGAAGTCATAGATACACAGAAGCCGAGGAATGCGACATTGAACTAAAGGTCGAATACATTACTTGGAAGCCGTCGGAGGGGAACCCGCCTTGCAATGCCGAAGACAATCTGCGCGCCGAACACCTCGTCATTGAAGCCTGGTTCGGGGGCTACTGAGGGAGTCCTGGACTAAGGGGTCCTCGGGCGTCCGGCCTATTATCCATGGGCCGGACTGATGGGCTGTGAAGATACGAAGACCGAAGACTGCACCCGTGTCCGGATGGGACTCTCCCTGGCGTGGAAGGCAAGCTTGGCGACCAAATATGTAGATTCCTTTCTTTGTAACCGATCTTGTGTAAACCTAGATCCTCCCGGTGTCGATATAAACCGGAGGACTTGGTCCGGAAATGGAGATACTCATGACCATAGTCATACAGGCTAGACTTCTAGGGTTTAGCCATTACGATCTCGTGGTAGATCAACTCTTGTAATACTGATATCCATCAAGGTCAATCAAGTAGGAAGTAGGGTATTACCTAAATAGAAAGGGCCCGAACCTGGGTAAACATCATGTCCCCTGTCTCTTATTACCATCGACCTTAGACGCACAGTTCGGGACCCCCTACCCGAGATCCGCCGGTTTTGACACCGACACTCCCACTCACTTCTTCAGAGAGAAATTCCTTCTTTGGAAAGGTTCCTTTCTTGGCAACAAAGATTTTGCCTTCGGATCTGTGGTAGAAGGTGTACCCAATTGTTTCCTTAGGGTATCCTATGAAGACGGACTTCTCCGATTTGGGTTCGAGCTTATCAGGCTGAAGCCTTTTGACATAAGTGTCGCAACCCCAAACTTTAAGAAATGATAGCTTAGGTTTGTTGCCAAACCATAGGTCATACGGTGTCGTCTCAGCGGATTTAGATGGTGCCCTGTTTAACGTGAATGCAGCTGTCTCCAATGGATAACCCCAAAACGATAGTGGTAAATATGTAAGAGACATCATAGATCGCGGCATATCCAATAAAGTGCGGTTACATTCGGACACACCATTACACTGTGGTGTTCCAGGTGGCGTGAGTTGTGAAATTATTCCACATTGTTTAAAATGAAGGCCAAACTCGTAACTCAAATATTCGTCTCCGCGATCAGATTGTAGAAACTTTATTTTCTTGTTACGATGATTCTCCACTTCACTCTGAAATTATTTGAACTTTTCAAATGTTTCAGACTTGTGTTTCATTAAGTATATATACCCATATCTGCTCAAATCATCTGTGAAGGTCAGAAAATAAAGATACCCGCCGCGTGCTTCAATACTCGTCAGACCGTATACATCGGGATGTATTATTTCCAATAAGTCATTAGCTCGCTCCATTGTTCCGGAGAATGGAGTTTTAGTCATCTTGCCCATGAGGCATGGTTCGCAAGTATCAAATGGTTCATAATCAAGTGATTCCAAAAGTCCATTCGCATGGAGTTTCTTCATGCGCTTTACACCAATATGACCTAAACAGCAGTGCCATATATATGTTGCACTATCATTATCAAATTTGCACCTTTTGGCATCAATATTATGAATATGTGTATCACTACGATTGAGATTCAATAAACCATTCCCATTGGGTGTATGACCATAGAAGGTTTTATTCATGTAAACAGAACAACAATTATTCTCTGACTTAAATGAATAACCGTATTGCAATAAACATGATCTAATCATATTCATGCTCAACGCAAAATACCAAATAACATTTATTTGGTTCAACACCACTGTTCAAGATATCTTCTGATATTCTGATAAATCGCCCGATTTATCTCTTATCGTTGTCTGACCGATAAGATAAATCGGACGATAAATCAGCCGATATGCCGATAAACTGGTCGATTTACCTCTTATCATGGGTCGACCGATAAGTTCCCGATAAGCGATATCCCCAACATTGTTCAACACTAATCCCAAAGGTAGTGGGAATGTGCGATGGTGATCATATCAACCTTGAAATCATTTCCAAGACACATTGTCACCTTGCTTTTAACTAGTCTCTCCAAATCCTGTTTCGAGTTACTAATCTTAGCAACTGAACCAGTATCAAATACCCAGGGATTACTTCAAACACTAGTAAAATACACATCAATAACATGTATATCAAATATACCTTTGTTCACTTTGCCATCCTTCTTATCCGCCAAGTATTTGGGGCAGTTCCACTTCCAGTGACCATTTCCTTCGCAGTAGAAGCACTCAGTTTCAGGCTTGGGTCCAACTTTGGGCTTCTTCCCGGGAGTGGCAACTTGCCTGCCATTCTTCTTAAAGTTCCTTTTCTTTCCCTCGCCCTTTTTATAGAAACTAGTGGTCTTGTTAACCATCAACATTTGATGCTCTTTCTTGATATATACCTTCGCCGATTTCAGCATCGCGAAGAGCTCGGGAATCATTTTCGTCATTCCTTGTGTATTATAGTTCATCATGAAGTTCTAGTAGCTTGGTGATAGTGACTAGAGAACTTTGTCAATCACTATCTTATCTGGAAGATTAACTCCCACTTGATTCAATGGATTGTAGTACCCAGACATTTTGAGTACATGCTCACTGGCTGAGCTATTCTCCTCCATCTTGTAGGCAAAGTACTTGTCAGAAGTCTCATACCTCTCGACATGGGCATGAGTCTGAAATACCAATTTCAGCTCTTGAAACATCTCGTATGCTTTGTGGACTTCAAAATGTTTTTGAAGTCCCGGTTCTAAGTCGTAAAGCATGGTGCACTAAACTATTAAGTAGTCATCATACCGAGCTTGCCAGACGTTCATAACGTTTGCATCTGCTCCTGCAATAGGTTTATCACCTAGCGGTGCATTAAGGACATAATTCTTCTGTACAGCAATGAGGATAATCCTCAGATCATGGACCCAATCCGCATCATTGCTACTATCATCTTTCAACTTAGTTTTCTCTAGGAACATAAAAAATAGGGGAGCTACATCGCGAGCTACTGATCTACAACATAGATTTGCAAATACTGTCAGGACTAAGTTCATGATAAATTAAGTTCAATTAATCAAATTACTAATGAACTCCCACTTAAATCAACATCGCTCAAGTTGTCTAGGTGATACATGATCCATATCAACTAACCCATGTCCGATCATCACGTGAGATGGGGTAGTCATCCATGGTGAACATCTCTATGTTCATCATATCTACTATATGACTCATGTTCGACCTTTCGGTCCCCAGTGTTCCGAGGCCATGTCTGTACATGCTAGGCTCGTCAAGTTAAACCCAAGTATTCGGCATGTGCAAAACTGTCTTGCACCCGTTGTATGTGAACGTAGAGTCTATCACACCCGATCATCATATGGTGTCTCAACACAACGAACTGTCGCAACGGTGCATACTCAGGGAGAACACATATACCTTGAAATTTAGTGAAGGGATCATCTTATAATGCTACCGCCGTACTAAGCAAAATAAGATGCATAAAAGATAAACATCGCATGCAATCAAAATATGTGACATGATATGGCCATCATCATCTCGTGCTTTTGATCTCCATCTCCAAAGCATCGTCATGATGTCCATCATCACCGGCTTTACACCTTGATCTCCATCGTTGTGTCGTGATCGTCTCGCCAACTATTTCTTCTACAACTATTTCTAACTCATAGCGATAAAGTAAAGCAATTACATGGCATTTGCATTTCATACAATAAAGAGACAACCATAAGGCTCCTATCGGTTGTCTGATAACTTACAAAACATGATCGTCTCATACAATAACGTATATCTCATCATGTCTTGACCATATCACATCACAACATACCCTGCAAAAACAAGTTAGACGTCCTCTACTTTGTTGTTGCAAGTTTTACGTGGCTGCTATGGGTTTCTAGCAAGAACCGTTCTTACCTACGGCAAAAACCACAATGGTGTTTCATCAAGTTTGTTGTTTAACCGTCTTCAAGGACCGGCTGTAGTCAAATTCGATTCAACCAAAGTAGGAGAAACAGACACCCGCCAGCCACCTCTATGCAAAACTAGTTGCATGTCGGTCGGTAGAACTGGTCTCATGTGCGTGGACATGTAAGGTTGGTCTGGCCCGCTTCATGACACAATACCGCCGAATCAAAATAAGACGTTGGTGGTAAGCAGTATGACTATCATTGCCCACAACTCTTTGTGTTTTACTTGTGCATATCATCTACGCATAGACCTAACTCATGATGCCATTGTTGGGGAACGTTGCATGGAAAAAAATTATACGCACACGCAATGATCTATCCATGGAGATGCATAGCAACGAGGGGGAGAGTGTGTATACGTACCCTCGTAGACCGTAAGCGGAAGCGCTTCACAACGCGGTTGATGTAGTTGAACTTCTTCGTGCTTCAACCGATCAAGTACCGAACGCACGGCACCTCCGTGTTCTGCACACGTTCAGCTAGATCGGTGATGTCCTCGCCTTCTTGATCCAGAAAGACGTCAAGGTAGTAGCTGAGTTTCGTCAGCACGACGATGTGGTGACGGTGATGGTGAAGTGATTTCCGCAGGGCTTCGCCTAAGCACTACAAAAATATGACGGGGGTTGTAAACGATGGAGGAAGGCGCCGCACACGGCTAGGCAATTGTCTGTTGTGTGCCAGGCGACCCCCTCCTCATATATACAGGTGGGAGGAGTAGCTATAGGAGGCGCCCAAGTAGGAGGAATCCTACTTGGAGTCCCTCCCAAGCAGCACGCCCACCCTGCCATATATAACCGAGGGGGAAGGAAAGAGGGGGAGAGGGAAGGAAGTAGGAATCCCAATCCACACTTTCCTTGCCCTTCCTTCTTTCCTTCTCCTCCTCATAAGGCTGCCCTCTATAGGGGCGCATCAGGGCTGGTGTGTTCCCTCACTTGGCCCATAAGGCCCATATCTTTGCCGAGTGTGCCCGAAACTCCTTTCCGGTGACCCGATAAGTACTCGGTACCCTCCCGAACACTTCCGGTGTCCGAATACCATCGTCCTATATATCAATCTTTACCTCTCGGCCATTTCGAGACTCCTCGTCATGTCCGTGATCTCATACAGGACTCTGAACAACATCCGGTCACCAAATCACATAACTCATATAATACTATATCGTCATCGAACGTTAAGCGTGCGGACCCTACGGGTTCGAGAACTATGTAGACATGACCGAGACACCTCTCCGGTCAATAACCAATAGCAGAACTTGGATGCCCATATTGGCTCCTACATATTCTATGAAGATCTTTATCGGTCGAACCGTTATGACAACATACGTAATTCCCTATGTCCATCGATATGTTACTTGCCCGAGATTCGATCGTCGGTATCTTCATACCTAGTTCAATCTCGTTACCGGCAAGTATCTTTACTCGTTCTGTAATAAATCATGTCGTGACTAACTCCTTAGTCGTTTGCTTGCAAGCTTATGATGTGTATTATTGAGAGGGCCCAGAGATACCTTTCCGATACTCAGAGTGACAAATCCTAATCTTGATCTATGCCAACTCAACAAACACCTTCGGAGATACCTGTAGAGAATCTTTATAATCAGCCAGTTATGTTGTGACGTTTAATAGCACACATGGTATTCCTTCGGTATTCGGGAGTTGCATAATCTCATAGTCCAAGGAATATGTATTTGACATGAAGAAAGCAATAGCAATAAAACTGAACGATCATTAGGCTAAGCTAACGGGTGGGTCTTGTCCATCACATCATTCTCCTAATGATGTGACCCCGTTATCAAATGACAACACATGTCCATTGTTAGGAAACCTTAACCATCTTTGATCAACGAGCTAGTCTAGTAGAGGCTTACTAGGGACATGGTGTTTCTTTATGTATTCACACATGTATTTAGGTTTCCGATCAATACAATTCTAGCATGAATAATAAACCTTTATCATGAATAAGGAAATATAAAATAACAACTTTATTATTGCCTATAGGGCATATTTCCTTCAGCGGCCACCATGCAGGGTATGTCCAGCAGGTAGCACGCCGGGATGCAGATTCGTTTAACGGAGCCCTGGTGGGAGGAGATGATGGCTCCGGGGAGTTCAGAACCATCATCGACAGATAGCTGACGACTGTCAAGATTAAGAGGTGTGGCGCGCCACTGAGTGCGCCACCGAGATGCGAGGACTTGTGTGCGGCAGCCATCCTTGGTGGGGAGAAGGGAGATGATCTCCCCAAGGCTACCCTCCGAGAGATTGCTGATGCGGTCCGCCGGAGATTTTACTGGTTCCTCAGGTCCAGGGGGCGTGGCCGCTTCTGGCCGCGCAGCCAGGTCCAAGATCTACATTCGGCAGCAGCGCTGGCCGGAGCCTCATTTGTATACATACCAATCTGAGAGGAAAAAAATGGCAGAAACATACATGTAGGACATTCAAAATCAATTCTCAAGATCTGGAAGAAAAAGGCACTAACATATATGTAGGACATTCAAAATCAATTCCCAAGATCTGGCCACGAATTATTAACACGCAAGCTAACCCTAGTCGGATTATTAGCAAAAATCATTTGTACAGAACAAGCAATTAATCACTAACTCTATACAGATAACATTCAAACAATCAATACACTATGTGCATCTAACAAATCTTAATTACTCAGATTTCATGGACTGAGAAAACATAACCATAGGATTTGTATTCCTAAAAAATTATAAAGGGGGGATTAAGCAGTGAAAACACATGATATGTTTGCCGCACAAATGGGTATATAAATGACTAACCGGTTTTCCGTCGCAGTCGCAGTCGAGTGATATTTACATGAAAACCTAAGACTCGAACGCGCACGAGTGATATTTATTTTGGAATTGTTGATGTTGTAAGTGAAGTGTGTTTTTCTCTTCAGATTATGTTATTCTCTCTAGGACTAGGTGCTCCTAGGAGTCAAAATGCATTTCTCTGTCTGTAAGCAAACTGAAATTTTACGCTTTGTGCAAGACTGGATACACTATTTCTATGTTTAAATATATATAGGGCATATTCTTTGGATTCCCTTTATAACTTACTGTAGTTATTAATAATAATCCATCCTAGATGGCATTCTAAACTTCTATATTATCTAACAGTTGCAGCTCATATGGTCATACGAAGTAGTAGGATTCTGGACTACTACTGACATCCAGTTTAGATGGTTCCTATAACTTCATGTCAGCTACGCCTATATTTTTCATGTGTGCTTATATTGAATAGCTTATCCTAAGTTTTTCAGAAAGCCTAATAATTTCTTGTGAGCGCAGTTTTGACTTCGTTTACACTTTTCTTGGGAACTCCCACACTATGTACGATATTATCAGTACAGATTAACTGATAAACCAACTACGTGAACATCTCATCAGGCATAAGATAAACTCTATGAAAGTACTTCTAGCCAAACCTATAATTTAGTGATGCTTGCTAAACATGACAAGTTATGGTCGACTTACACGATTATTTTATGCTTATAGTATATTATGCTTATAATTCATTTAATTTGGAGCTTACATTCATTTAATTTTTTACTTTTGGAGCTTTCATTCATTTATTTTTTGGCATGAACAGATTTTCTTGCATGCTATACACACTCCAGTTGGAGGCTTTGTGTATATGTTAGAGAGCGGCGGGCAGTAGAGATGCATCTCGGGAAGGATCAAGCCCATTAGATTCGTTGTGCATAGTCCTTTTACCTACAAGATACATGTTCATATATTAATCAGGAGATTATGGCACTTGCTTATTCACATAGATTTTAGAGATTATAAATATATCATCGACATAGATTGACTAACATTTGGAGATGGTGCATGCTTTAATTATTATTCACACACAAGTAAGATGATGAATGGAATGCACGAGAATGCTAGATAATACATGTGGCACATGTCTTCGAAGTCCTTATTTGTGGACTGTCCTAAAAAACAAATTATCAATTACTTTTGAACGAATTATTTTCATGGAAATAGTTCACAAAACTATACATTTTATTGCATTTGCATATGTATTTTCAAGAATATTAGTTTTGTTTGTATTTCTAAAAAATAGATAAGTTAAGCTTATGGTTGTCGATGTGCCTTACATATGCTTTCATGCAAACTTGGGAGTTTTATTAGATGAGTGCTAAGAACCTAATGTTTACTGATGGTTCTTGGCATAATATTGACATGACAAGTGTTTGGTTAAGCTTACACTCACATATAACTTAAAGATGCAGATGGATTTAATGATCTGATGGTATAATTGTTTATAATTTTATTGGAATTCTAAAGGAAAAATTATATATTTTCTCTGCTATGGACAATCAAACTAAATTGTTACATCTTCAGTAATAGTTCTACTTTCTGCTTGCAACCATATTTGAGAAATTTCATGAACATGCTTCTTTTGAGACACTGAATAGCCATTTTTTGGTGACATATTTGAGTTTTCAAAATTGTTGTGAAAAACAACACTAATTCAATATTAATATAAATGGATCTATGATGGGCAAAATATTGCCTAAGTAAGACAACATCGTAAATTCTAGCCCGCGCAATTGAGCGGGCCACTTTGCTAGTTTGACCAAAAGGTGGATTCATATTGCCATGTGTGTGGTGTGGATCATGGTGGGATTCCATATCAAAGTTCGAGCACGTGCGTACACACTCCCACCGTCTTAAAGTGAGGGGGCTACACGCATCATGGTGTAGTGCGTTTCCGGTTTGCAAAGCATGTGCCACATTAAAGTTGTGCATTGGGTATTCAAACATCACATAACACACGGGCACATGCACACGATGGTTTTGTCCTATGACATCACTCGCGTGTGCCTCTCTATATGGGCCCATGAGGTCGTCGTCGACCAGTTGAACGTACAACGAGAGAGAGGTTAAGTTGACCAACAAGGATGGTTCTTTTTTGGATTGTGTTATGTATATGCACGGGCAACATGAATACTATATATATATATATATATATATATATATATATATATATATATATATATATATATATATATATATATATATATATATATATATATAGGTAAAACTGTGTCTATCATAGTATTACTATTCATCACCCAGGGCGCAGAATAAGTTATTTTTCGCCTGAGGTAATCTTACGATGGCTTTATAAATAAATCATGTTTGGAATACAAATAGTTACATTCATATTGATTCACTACATAAAATTTGGTTTAAGAAAACAAAAAGTAGGTTATAAGACCAGAAATATCGCATTTTATGTATGTTTTTACGTTTGTAACTTTACGTAACGTAAAATATTTTTTACGGCGAGTATATATTTTCTTACGTTCTTTTTTTTCGTATGAGATAACACAAAATTTACGAAACCTAAATATACGGTGCATTGACGTGAAAATAGAGATGGGGCAAAGAATAACTATTCCTTATTGCACTCCGCCATGCTCGTGCGTGGCCAGGCTACCTGTAGCGCGAGCCCTGGCCAAACCCCACCTACCGCCGCTGGCCGTCCCAAGCGCATCCGGTGAGGCCATCCCCTGCGCGTCGTAGCCCAGCTACTGTCGCTGGCCTCTACACGATGTTGCTCGGGCCACTGCTTCAGCAGTCCAAGTGCCCCACCCGTCTCCGTCCGAGTTCCTCTCCCCGTGCTTCTTCATGCCATAGCAGCGTTCAGAGTGGCCTGGCTGTCGCTGGCCTCTGCGGTACACGTCAGTTCAACCCGAGCTCGTGGGCAAGTCCACCGACGGCCGCCGCAGCCCCGCGTCTCCGTGGTATGCAGCCGGCATGGCCCTCCAGCGCGTGTTACTTTCAATGCTACCTCGCGTGCGTGTAAACTGCAGCAGCTGCTCCCATCTCTCAAAAGAAATGAAAAAGTGGTCAATGCCCCACGCGCCACGCCCCATCTTCAATTTTAGCTAGCGCCATCCTGCGCTGCACCTTAGCGCCGGCTCGACCAACCCCATATAGCAGCTTGTGAACTCCTATGCCGCCCCAACCAGCCAACTTCCCTCCTGGTCCATCCTCCCGAGTGGCAGCCAGGCCACTCTGACTCTGCTCCTCCTCGTTGTGCACAGAATTTTAGTTAGCAGGGGACATACAGAGGTGCTGCGGTAGTGATGAGTGAGCCTACATTTTTCTATTCACCTTTGCTCCAATCATCTTCCAACTCCATAGTACTATGTGTGAAGAAAAGTTAGTGTAGCTCACGTAGGTGAAAAAGAAATGGTATGTGTGGCTAGAAGATGTTTGTATTTATCTCCCAAAGTAGAAAGCAATGTCTGGCAGTCCCATCTCTTGTTGTTTCTAAATTCTGAGTTTTTGTTCTGCATTCCTCACTCGTTGATAAAAACGAACTGAACCTTAGGGGGCTTCATGTTGTGGTTGTTACTAGTTTCTAATTTTTTTAATTTTTGTTCTGCATTCTTCACTCATTGATATAGCTGAACTGAACCTACAGGGGCTCCATGTTGTGGCCGTTACTAGCGCACGAAGGTGCTTGTGTTAATGCCTATAAGATAATATTAATAGTACATCAAGTATGTTAACTGTAACAAACCATATTTACAAAATTTTCACTTTTAAAAATTTGTTTGTGTAATGGTCAGAATGTAATGTTCGAGAAGGTTAAGTATGTTAATTGTAATAGAACATATTGTAATACAAAAAATCAATATTTTTTAACACAGTACAAACGCAAGTGCTCATATATACGCGCATACAAAAGAAACCAAGAATTTTTCTCATTTTTAAAAAACATATATGTTTAAATTAAAATAAAGGTATAGTCCGAAGTAAAAAAATTGAAATTATCTTTTCGAAATAAATAAAAACCTAGCAGTAATATAGCATTTGATTTTCAGCGTCTCAAAAAACCCCAAAAAGTTCGAATTTACAAACTCAGATTTTCCTTGCTAATAAAAAATAAAATTGAGAAGTTCGAATTAAAATAACTAAGTAGTTCGATGTATACAGAAAACTCAATTTCTTTTCGTTTGTAGGAAAATTAAAAGTATGAAGTCCAATTTTTAAAATTGTTTCATGCTTATCTGAAAACCATATTTTTTCTAAGAATAAAATAAGAAGTTCAAATTAAAATAACAGAGAAGGTCGAAGTTTATAAAAAACTCAGATTTTTCTCGTTACTAAAGAACAAAATGAAGAAGTTCTAATTAAAATAAAGCAACAACTAAAAAAATTTAAATAAATTTCCCTTTTTTTTAAAGTAGAAGTTCAAACTAAAATAATGAAAAAATTCTCTCATTCCATATCAAATTTGAAACAAAATGACAAATTTTTTTTTCTCCTGTTCAACAACTTTCCAGGGGTATATCGTATGCTCTATTTCAAAATAGACGGTTAAAAAATCTGTGTAAGTTGTTCAAAACAAAATTTTAACTGTATAAGATAAAGTTGCATCTTTTCAACAGGTTTCTAAAAAAGGTATATCATTTGTGTAACTCCAAATGAATGGGTGAGAAATTACGATAAAAAATATGTGACATAAATTCAAAGTGAAAAGAGCGGGAAGTTCAAATACTACACAGAATGCATTTTAGATGAGAATAAAAAAGTTAGAGCGATTCAATGTCTATAAAAAACTCAGATTTTTTTACGTTACCGAAGCGACACAGAGAGAAGTTTAAATTGATAACAGCGGAAGTTCACGTATTGCATGGTGTGTGTTTCATACGGGAAAAAGGAACAAAAAACCAAAGTCTAAATTTTTCGTTGCTAGAAGTTCGTGAGGGAGAGGTTCAGCGTGTGTTTCATGTTAAAAAAAACACAAAAAAATGGGTGTATGTTGTTCGAACAAAAGTTTAACTGTATTAGAAAAAAGTTGAGTCTTCTCAACAAGTTTCAACAGATAGATCATTTGTGCAACTCCATCGAGTAGGGTGAGGAACTATGAACAAAAATACGCGACCAAAGTTCAAGGTGAAAACTGCGAGAAGTTCAACTACTAAACGAAATGCATTTTAGGTGAGAATAAAACGAATAAAAAACTAAAAGCATAAAAGAGTTGTTGCAAGAAGTTCACGTGCTCCTACCTGCATGGTTCAAAATTTCTAATGCGGGACGTCCATCCTTCAATTACATATTAAAAAGGCAAAAATGATGTCGTTTTTGCCATTTTTAAAACTACTCTCAAACGACAATGAATTTGAATCTCATGTCTACAGAAAAAAGTTGCCCCGATTCATAAGATTTCTAATGGTATATTATATGCTACATTCCGATGTACAGTTTAAAAATTTCATGTATACCAATTAAAACATGTTTTTATGTGTTGAAAAAATCTTTTGAACCGTCACGAGCATGAAAAACTGATCAACACTGGGAAGTTGCGTGTTTTGAACAATTTTCCATTGGTATATCATTTGCTTAATTCCGGTGAGTGGTTTGAGAGTTACGGGCAAAAAATAACACGTCAAAAATAGAGTAAAGTTCAAACAGACATGTCCCAGAAGTTCAACCTCTTCACACAGTGCATTTTCAGAGACTCTGTTTTCACGATGAAGGCAGAACGCATGATCTCGGAAGTTCAGATTGAAAACTGCCAGAAGTTCACATACTACACTGTGTGCATTTTGTATTAAAAAATAATGAAAAATAAAAGATTAAAAGGTTTGTTAAAATAAGTTCAAGTGCTCTGTCAAGGGAAGTTCAAAAATTCTTGCGAGAGAGGTTCACCTTGTATTTCCATGTTCGAAAGCACAAAAAAGAAATTGTTTTTTGCGTTTTAAAATAATTCTCTCAATCCGCAAAGAAGTTCAGTTATTATTTGGGAGCAACTTGATTTCAAAAAGAAAATAACAAATTCAAATTATAAAAATGGAAAAAAGTTCATGTACTACATGGTGTGTGTTTAATATGAGAAAAATGAATTAAAAGGCAAAGACTAAAACTTTTGTTGTTATAAGTTCAAGGCCTCGGTCGGAGAAAGTTAAAAAAATTATTATGAGAGATGTTTGTACAAAAGAAATATCATTTGTGTAATACTGACGAATGGATGAGAAAATTACAAACAACAATATGTCACACAAGCTCAACGTGAAAACAGCAGGAAGTTCAACTACTACACTGAATGAATTTCAGATGAAAAACTTTTAAAATCATCAGTAAAATATGAGTTTTAATGTCATTGGTGCGGCGCAACTAATTCAATGCTTGTTACAAACCCAAAGAAGGTCATTAAAAAAAGCCTTTCAAACAATTTTATAACAAGCATTTTCTTTGTTAAAATAAACCTAGATGTTAAAATTAAAAAATGGAGCAACTCAATGTCTATCAAAAAGTAGGATTTTTTCCGTTACTAGAAGAAATAAACCAGGAAGTCCAATTTAAAAAGATGGAGAAGTTCAATGATTATAGAAAACTTAGATTTTACTCGTTATTAAAGAATGGAAATAAGAAGCTCAAAAATTAAATAACAAGAAGTTCAACTTTTGAAAATAGAGCGCTTCAATATTTCATAAAAAAGATTAAGAAAAAAGACCAGGAAGTCCATATTAAAAAGATCGAGAAGTTCGATGATTATAGAAAACTCAGATTTCCCTCATTATTAAAGAATGGAAACAAGAAGTTCAAAAATAAAATAACAAGAAGTTCAAGTTTTAAAAATAAAGCGCTTCAGAATTCATAAAAAAAGAATTAAGAAATTCAGATTATTATTCATAAAAAACTCAGATATTTTCACGTAACCGAGTTCATGTACTACACGGTGTGCATTTTGTATTAAAAATTTAATAATAAGGCAAAGACTAAAACTTTTGTTTTTATTAGTTCAAGTCCTCGGTCAGAGAAAGTTAAAAAAATTATTATGAGAGAGGTTTGTACAACAGGAATATTATTTCTGCAACACTGATGAAAGGTTTAGAAAATTACAAATGAAAATACGTCACAGAAGTTCAACGTGAAAACAGCAGGAAGTTCACCTACTACACAGAATGAATTTCAGATGAAAAACTTTTAAAATCGTCGCGAGTATGAAAAAATGATCAACACGGGAAAGTTGCGTGTTTAGAGCAGCTTTCCATCGGTATATCTCTTGCTCAATTTTGGTGAGTGGATGGAGAGCTACGAGCAAAAAAACACGTGAAAAAAAGAGTGAAGTTCAAGTAGACATGCCGAGAAGTTCAACTTCTTCACGCGGTGCATTTTTGAAGAATATGTTTCGCGATAGAGGCAGAACGAATGATCTCGCCGTTTTGGAAATTACTTGAAAACGGCTAGGAATCAGAGAAAATCATCAACATGAAAAAGTTTCGCATTTTCTGTAGCTTTTCAACAGTATATTATTTGCTCCATTCCGATAAAGTTTGTAGAAATTACGACAAAAATACGTTTTTAGCCATTTTGAAAATTGACTTAAAACCGTAAGGAAGTGGGAGAAACAATATATACCAAAAAGTTTAGCATTTCCTCAAGCTTTCCAACGCCATATCATTTACCGCATTCGGACCTACGGTTAAAAAATTAGCTCACAAATATGAACTCGGTGGAACTTGTATTGTTTCTAAATTACTTTTAGACCGTTCAAAATTAGAAAAAACTTTTAACATGAAAAAGTAGCGCATTTTTATAAGCTTTCCAACGCCATATAATTTGCCTCAATTGGATTAGCCGTTTAGAAATGGCATCGAAAATAGAACTCGGCTATTCGGTTTGCGAAATTTTATGGTTTTCCAAATTACTCTTTATCCATTGGGAATTAGAGAGAACTTTAAAGATGTGGAAGGAGCGGTTTTGCAGCAGCTTTCCAACGCCATATTATTTGCCTCATTCCAATAAATGGTTTACAAATGCTATAAAAAATACGATTCACGTTTTTTGTATGAAGAAAAAACAGTTTTCAAAACTGCTCTTAATCCACTTATATTTTGCCCGAAATTTAACTTGGGTCATGATACTCGTGTCCATAGCTTTCCAATGGTATATCGCAAGCCCCATTTGGGCAATGTTGGCGGAAGTTCAACCTAGCACTCGGGGAAGTTCAACGTACTACTGCCGGGGCAGGTCAGGTTGTGATCAGAATAATATTCTCATCCCGTGATCAGAATAGTGTTTATATATATATATATATATATATATATATATATATATATATATATATATATGTCATAACCTCGCTCCATGTGGGGACTTTTCGGTCCTAAGGTAGGTGCCACATCAAAGTTGTACATTATATTAGTATTCAAACATCACGCAATACCATGCAGGCGGTGGTTTCCCTAAATATAGGAACTCACTCGCGTGTGGCTCTTACATCCGTGGGCATGCGAGGTTGTCCTCCATCACTTTGACCCAATGAGAGAGAGGTTAATTTGATCATCAAGGAATGATTCTTTTTTTGGTTTGTGCTATACAGTAGAAGTACATATATACCATGCATCGAATGGGGGCGTATATATAGCACATACCATGCATCATGAACCTCGCGCTCTCTGTGGGGACTTTTTGGTTTCCTATATACGTGGTGCCACATCAAAGTTGTGCATTGCGTATTCAAACATCACACAAACAGCTCTTTCGGCCACATACGGACGGTGGTACGTAGTCCTCTATAGGATGATCACTCGAGTGCGACGTACGCTTCGCTTCTGTGTTGGGCCCGCGAGTTCGTCGCCCATCACTTTGTCCAGCGAGAGAGAGGTACATTTGACGAACAAGGAGGATTAATTCTTTCAGGGCTGTGTTACTAGGCGTATATATAGTATGTGTCGAGGGGGGTGACCAGCTTGGTTCATCACTTTAACCGACAGCGCGAGAGAGGTTAACCACTACTAGGAAAAGGGCTATAGATAATATTGACATTAATGGCGCACCACACATGTGGTGCGCCACTACTATATACTAATGGCGCACCATGTGTTGGTGCGCCATTAGTGTCCAAATACTAATGGCGCACCACATCCACGGTGCGCCACTAGTAACAATTTTTTTTTTATTTTTTTTCAAAACTAGTAATGGCGCACCAGGGGATAGTGCGCCATTACTAGTTACCTAGTAATGGCGCACCACATCCACGGTGCGCCACTAGTAATTTTTCTCAAAAAAAATTCAAATTTTTTTATTTTTTTAAACTAGTAATGGCGCACCGTGTAATGGCGCACCACTCCCACGATGCGCCATTACTAACTTGGCCCAAAAAATCCACCGAATGCACCCTTTTTTTCAAAACTAGTAATGGTGCACCGTGTGTGTGGTGCGCCATTACTAGTTGAACTAGTAATGGCGCACCACTCCCACGGTGCGCCATTACTAACTTGGCCCAAAAAATCCACCGAATGCACCCCCCTGGACCGCCTTTTTAGTTTAAAAGAAATAAAAGAAAATGATGGAAATGTCAAAAAAATAAAAGAAAATAAGTTTCCCATGTGATATGTGGTCTACTTGTTGGGAAAATTTACAAATATGAATTTCGACTTTATTTTCAAAATCTCTCTGGAATTTATAAAATGGGCATAACTTTTGCATACGAACTCGGATTAAAAAGTTTTTTAATATGAAAAATCATCTACTCGAAAAGTTACGTCCGAATTTAACTGGGGGAACCCCGTTAAACATTTTAAAAATCCTCAAAAACCTAACAAAAAAAAGTTACGGGGCTTTTAAGATCTAGAGGGGAAAAATGAAAAAAATTCAAACTTACTAGTGGCGCACCATTTGCTAGGTGCGCCACTAGTAACGAAAAAAATTTGGTTTTGAACTTTTTTTTGCGAATTGTTTTTCAAAAAAATGATACGTAATATGACCGGGAAGTTTGAAATATTTTTCAAAATTTCATCATACTCATGAACATGAACAAAGTCCTAGACATCAACAAGGTTTAATAGGATTGATATGATAGATATATCACTACTGGAATCAGCTAATTTGCCATCTGCCAGCTCTTTGCCGTCTGCTAGCTGACGGCAAAGCAGCTCTTTGCCATCAGCTACGCATAAGCAGACGGCAAAGAAAATGCTGACGGCAAAGAAGCTCTTTGCCATCTGCCAGCTCTTTGCTGTCTGCCAGCAGACGGCAAAGAATCTTTGCCGTCCGCTGGCAGACGGCAAAGAGTGTGGTGGCCCCCACCCCCCGCTCATTTGAAAAAATGTTAACGACCCACCTCTTTGCCGTCCGCTAGCAGACGACAAAGAGGCAAAAAGGCGGACGGCAAAGGCTGGCGGACGGCAAAGAGGGCACTTGACTAACGGCAAGTACCCCCCCGCCCGTTACTCACTTCGTCCTCGCGCGCCCTTCTCCTCCGACCCCGCCGCCGCCGCCGCCGCCCGCCGCCCCGTCGCCCCCGCCGCGCCGGCTCCGCGCCGCCCCACCGCCCCGTCGCCCCCCCGCCCCGGCCCCCCGCCGCCCCGCGCCCCACCGCCGCCCCGGCCCCCCGCAGCCCCGCACCCCCCGCCGCCTCCTTCACCGCCCCGCCCCCCGCCGCCCCGGCCCCCGCCGGCCGGGCCTCCCGCCGGCCGGGCCCCCCGCCGCCCCAGCCCCCTGCCGCCCGGGCCCCCGCCGCCCCGCCTCCTCCACCGCCCCGCCCCGGCCCCCCGTCGCCGGCCCCTCCCCGACCCGTCGCCGCCCCCCATAGTGAGCCCCTCGATCCCTTTTTTTTCTTCTGTTTAGATAAGGTTTTTTTAGTTTAAGTTTTTTCAGTTTAGAATTAATTAGTGTAGGTTATTTAGTTTAATTAGTTTAGGTTTAATTAGTTTAAATAGTTTAGTTTTAATTAGTTTAGGTTTTTAGTTTAGGTTTAGGTTAAGTAGAAGGGGGAAGAAGAAGAAGAAGAAGAAGAGGAGGAGGAGGAGGAGGAGGAGGAGGAGGAGGAGAAGAAGAAGAAGACCCCGACTCCACCCCGACACCCGACCCCCTAACCCCCTGACCCCGACACGACACCCCGACCCCCCGACCCCCTAACCCCCTGACCCCGACACGACACCCCGAAGCCCCGACCCCAAAACAGCACCCCGACCCCGACACGGCACCCCGACACCGACACGACACCCCGACCCCGACACGACACCCCCGACACCCCGAGACCCCGACCCCGAGACCCCGACCCCGACCCCGACACCCCGACCCCGACACCCCAGCCAGTGTTTCAAATCCAGTATCTTTGGATAACGAACAATGGCGGACCATTTCATTGTATATCTTCAATAACCTGATAGAAGTGCGGCCGTACATCGAGTAAGTTCTCGGTACATAGTTTCGCAACTTCTATTTCCTTTGAACTGCTCTTATTCCTGGATATTTCATACAGTCGATACGTCGCCTTATTCTCGTATGGAGCGGTGATCCAAAAGGATTCTGTCGAAGAGTATGAGCTTCTCGCAAAGCAAGGAGGCGGCTATCCCGGTTTCATCTCTTGGTTCAAACAAACGGTAATTTCTATTAGACTTGTAGGCTAATTTGTAGGCGGCTATCCCGGTTTCATTCGCTAATTTGTGCGTAATGCAACAATCCTTTCATATTAAACTTGTAGGCTAATTCAGAGTCTATGGACGCCGAATTGAGACAAGTGGCTAATGGTTTTGACTATAAGGTCCGTTCATTTGACAAATACGACATCAACGGGTATCGCTTTCGTACCTATGGCAAAGAGCTATCTATGGCCGACCGAAAGTCTACAAATTGTTGTGTATCTGCTATCGGCGAAGGAGGTACCGAGTATTATGGGAGAGTTGAAGCAATTTATGAACTTCTATTCTATGGTGAAAACCCACCGAATGTCGTAGTCTTCAAATGTTATTGGTTTCAGCCGAAGGAGACTAGAAGGACTCATGAACATATAGGGCTAGTTGAAATCAACCAAAGCACCCATTTAGATGTTCATGATGTCTATATTACGGCTCAACAGGCGACCCAAGTATTCTATCTACCGTGGGCCTGCCAAACTAATCCAAATCTAAAAGGTTGGGATGTCGTTTATGAAGTGCCGCCACGTGCTAGACTATCTCCCCCAAAGGAAGAGGATTATGAACCTCACATTAACCCAGACACATATGAAGGAGAATTCTTCCAAGAGACACGTCTTTCCAAAAAGCGTTTCAAGAACCGCTATACTTCACCCCAAAACATTGAAGTAGACAGCGACAGTGAATCCGACATCACCCCAGAGGAGGAACAAGAAGAGCCGGAACAAGAAGAGGTTACTGCTGCGGATGACCTGTCATTGCTTGACCGATTACGTCAAGGTGGCCTTGCACATGTTCATGCCACTGAACCCTATGAGCCCGTCATTGATTATAGTGATGATGATGATTATGCATTTATTGATGATACTGATCGAGATTATTAGTAGTGTCAGGTATTAAATTTTTTAATGTTGTACTTGATGATGATACACTTAAGTGATACACATATTATTATTCATGTCGGTCTTTTTTTATGTTGTACTAATTTCGTTTACTGTTTGTCATGGCAGGTGTTGAAAGATGGTGGGCGCTGGTCGGGAGCGCGCCAAGGCCCCTTCTTCGTCGGCGCGTGGTCTGAGGTCTTCGATTCCAGACGTACCTCTCCGCCGAGCGTTGCTGGACAGTATGTCCACACCGCCGGGCCCTTCTTCGTCGACCGCGGTGCCCAGCAGGGGACGAGGTAGGAAGAGAGGAGGTGGGGCACGTGGTCGCGAGAGAGGAGGTAGGGTGACTGCTAGGGCACCTTCCTGGCCGCCACCCCCAGCTGTTTCACCCGAGCACGTGACTGCTAGGGTGGACTCGTCCGAGGAGGAGGCTACACGGACTCCGGTCCACGAGCCTCCGGTCCACGGGTCTTGGGCCCACGAGCCTCGGGTCGACTGGCCTTCGGCCCACGAGACCCCGGAGGAGCACACGTTCGGATGGGGTACCTGGCCGGATCAGCCCGAGGAGCCGAGTGGCCATGCTGATGATGGCGGGGAGCCGACTGATCTTGAGGAGGAGGGTGGCACCATCTACCAGCGTGGTGCTACACGTCTCCCGTCCGTGCCGGCGACCCGCGAGCAGAGGTGGTTGATCTTCCCTGATGGGGAGAGGTACGTAAGTGCATTTAATATTTTTGTACCTTCTGCATTCACGTTTCTTGAAATAACTAATGTCCGCCGGCCCAACTCCGTCCTTGGAGTTCTTTGCCGGCAAAACTTCCCGGGGTTTGTCACGTTGCCTGGTGAGGGTCGGCTTCCAGAGCTTGGGTTGAGCTGGGAGCACTACGTGGCTGCCCCGGCCCCGCCGGATGTCATTATCGACGGTGTCGTGTGCGACACGAGGGCAGACATGGTGATCAGGACGTTCTGGGTAATTTCTCCTTTACACATTTCAAAATCTTCAACTAGCTAGTTATTAATTGTACTAATCAATATTGTCCCATTTGATTGCAGACATTCTACAGGTGTGAGGAGGGATACGAGGAGGACAGCGCAAATGTTATCCAGAACGTCTACAAGCGCCTACTCCAGAACTTACGGCACGAGGCTCGGGTGCAGGCTGTTCGAGACTACTACGCCTTGCGTGGTATCAAGAAGACCAAGCCGGCGTGCCGCGATAAGTTCCTGAGTAAGGAGCAGTACATGAAGGTAATTCTTAAGGCCTTCTACTTAAGTTCCTTCATTTAGTAATTCTTAGCCGTAGCGCTCAAGTTTCTATTTGCTAACTTATAGGCGCCTCCGAGATGGTGTGCGGATCGGATGGATTGTTGGGAGGTGTTGGTCGATGAGTGGTGCTCACAAGAATGGCTAGCCCTCCACAACCAGGCCAAGGACAAACGTGCCCAAATGGAAGGTGTGCCACACCATCAAGGCAGCTCCAACTTATATCAGTTCGGGCGCAACTGGGTATGTGGTTTGCTTCATGATTCATGCAATTCATTCATCATGCTAGCTTGAGCCCTTTAATTACTAATTTTCATTGTTTCTCTCTTTCAGGCACGCTACAATAAGGCGGATAAGGTGCCAGAGGTGTACGACCTGTATGCCATGGCCCACACTGGCTCTTTCAAGAAAGTCAAGGCTTTCTCTCAGTCTGACCTCGATGATGCAAACAACTTCACCAACATCTCCTCCCACAACAAGCTCGTGAGATATAGAGATGAGGGGAAGGCGAGGAAAGGGGAGGACTTTAACCCGAGCCAGGGTCCCATTGATCCAGAGCTGGTGATGATATCTGGTGGCGGGAGGTCCCATGGCTCCATAGCCATTGGAGATGGACTTATCCGTTGTCCTAGCACTCTCCCGGAGATCAAGGCGCGCCAGTCGAGCTCCGCTCCTGAGATAAGGCCTCGTGAATGGCCAGTGCAACTCGCCATCAAGGTTAGTGATACGTACTCAGTTATCTTTCTCCATTACATTGTGTGCGCTTCCATCAATGATTACAAATGGTCATGTGAGTGGTGTTGCAGGCTGCTATACAGACTGAGAGAGATAGAACGGAGAAACTTCTGGCGGAGGCGGCGGAGAGGCAGCGGGAGATGGAGGAGAGGACGAGAAAGATGATGAAGGAGGAGAGGGCACGGAATGACATGCAGGCAAGGGCCATGTACGAGCTCTTTGTGGTAAGTTTCTTCTGCAGATTACTTGCTAGTCTTAACATTTGAGTCTCATTACTAACTAGTATGACTCTGTTCTGAAAACCAAATGTGCAGTCTGTGTGCGAGAAGTCCGGTCAGCCCGCTCCGCCGATGCCAGTGATTGCTCCTGGGAGCACGGTGAGTTTAGTTTGAATGGACATTACTTGGTAGTCTTAACATTTGAGTGTCGTAATGCTAACGAGACATTGGAAATGATCTTTGGTGCAGCTTAACTCCAGAAACGCATCGCACGATCCTTCTCCAGGTAGCGGCACTAGCCACCCCGCTCCTACACCTCCCTGATCACGGTAAGTTTCTCTAGTGTTTTGCTTAACAAATGCATAAAGACCTAGACTTAGCTTTATTTCCTCCAATATGCTTACCATAATGACCTAGAGTTAGCTTATTTTCCTCCAAAATGACCCATTTTACCTAGGTTAGCTTAGAAATGATGCAGTTCACCCAAGTTAGCTCAAAAATGACCCATTTTACCTAGATTAGCTCCTAAATGATCCATTTTACCTACGTTAGCTTTAAAATGGCCCATTTCACCTACGTTAACTCCAAAATGATCTATCTTACCTAGGTTATCTCATAAACTATCCATTTCAACTAATTTAGCTCATAAACGATCCATTTGACCTAAGTGAGCTAAAAAACGATCCATTTCACCTAAATTAGCTCTTAAATGATCCATTTCACCTAAGTTAGCTCAAAAAGATCCATTTCAACTAAATTAGCTCTAAAATGACCCATTTTATGTAGATTAGCTCCTAAATGATCCATTTTACCTACGTTAGCTTTAAAATGGCCCATTTCACCTAGGTTAGCTCCAAAATGACCCATTTCACCTAGGTTAGCTCCAAAATGACCCATCTTACCTAGGTTAGCTTATAAATGATCCAGTTTATCCAAGTTAGCTCTAAAATGACCCAATTTACCTGAGTAGCTCCTAGGTTAGCTTATAAATGATCCAGTTTATACTTCTTGTTCTAGTCTTCTTCTTGTTCTATTCACCTATTTCTAACTTTCTTATTTACCATTTTGCTGATTTCATTCACTTCATGGAAGCTAGCTTGCTATGATGGAGTGCTTGCTTTTCCTTTGATGAAACTTTGCATTGTATCTAGCTTGCTATGATGGAACTTGCTATCTTGATCATACTTTGCATTGTAATATATATATGGATGGAACAATGTGTATGGATGGAACTTGCTTATGTATGAACAATGTGTATGGATGAAACTGATGTGATATGTGATATGAAACTTATGTGCTGGATATGTGATATGGAAATATATCTATATATGTCATATATATTTTCTGTGCAAATTGTGGGATTTAATAAAAACAGAAAAAACAGCCAATATGCAGGCTCTTTGCCGTCTGCCACCGACGGCAAAGAGCTCTTTGCCGTCTGCCGCGGACGGCAAAGAAGCCACGTGGCAGCCAACTGCGCTTCCTGGGAGCTGACCCATTTGGTCAGTTTGCCTACAGTGGCAGACGGCAAAGACTTTGCCGTCCGTGGTGGACGGCAAAGAACCTGCACTTTGCCATCAGTGGCAGACGGCAAAGAACCTGCCATCTAGTGACGTGTAGATGACATCATAAGGCGGACGGCAAAGACCAGAGAAATTTTGCCGTCTGCGGCGGACGGCAAAGGTCTGCCGTTAGGCACTTAACGGACTGACAGCGCAATTATTGCCGTCCGCCGCAGACGGCAAAGAGCCTTTGCCGTCCGCCTCCGGGAAGCAGACGGCAAAGCAGCTGTTTACCGTAGCCTTCTTTGCCGGAGCCTTTTGCCGTCCGCGGCTGACGGCAAAGGTCTTTGCCGTCCGCCTTTCGAGCCTTTGCCGTCCGCCGTGGCAGACGGCAAAGTAGCTGTTTCCTGTAGTGTATCAACAAGTGCCTGTTAAGAGAGGTGGTGCTGGAGTAGTGTGAGGATGGGTGACCTTCCAGGAAGTTTGACCACTTAGTGCGATTTGACTTGAGATTAAGCATATTGACCCGAGATTAAGCTATAGTGACCCAAGGTTAAGAAAAAAATAAAAAAAATGAAAAAAAATTCTGATTTTTTTTTTAAAAAAATGTTAGTAATGGCGCACTTCTATGTGGTGTGCCATTACTAAGTCAGATAGTAATGGCGCACCGTGGGATATACTAATGGCGCACTCCCTGGTGCGCCATTAGTATCTGATATACTAATGGCGCACGAGGGGTGCGCCATTAGTATTAAATTCTAATGGCGTGATGCTAGTGGCGCACCTGTAGTGCGCCATTAGTAGCCAAAACAGGTGCGCCACTAGCAGGCCTTTTCCTAGTAGTGAACTAATTTGACTTATGAGGGGATTAATTTTTTGTTTTGTCTTGATAAAGATCATGATGTGAGATTACATATATATATATATGTATATATATATATATAATAGCGCATCTATACACATGAATCTATCCCGCTGGATCGAAGGGGGGGCGAGCACACGACACGTCATGAACGAGACCTCTTGCTCTATGTGGGGATCTCTGCGATTTTCAACGCATGCACCACATCAATGTTGTGCATTAGGTCGGGTATTCAACACATATGCATGCATCACACACCTCCATAAATATGTTCGAGACACACGCATGCAATAATGGTTGTCTTTGGACACACTCTCACTCGCTTGGTTATGGGCGGCAAGCCTATATATATTCGTGGGCCCGCGTGTACGTCCATCTTTTCGACCAACGACATGAAAGGTTACCAGGGTGGACTCTTCTTATTTTCTTTGAGTTACCATATAGTAGGTCGACCCATTCCAAGCTTAATTAAGTTTGAGCGCATGCTACGCGTCATGAACCCTCGCTCGGTGTGGGGATTTTACGGTTCCAAAGCATGGTGCCACATCAAATTTGCACACTGGGTATTCAAACACCACTCACACCACTTCCATATACATACTTGGGCCACATGCACAGAGTGGGTTTGTCTTCATACAGTACTCCCTCGCGAGGTTATCAGCGACAAGCTAGCCCATTTTGCGGGGCCGTGTGGACGTCCATCACTTTGACCAACAACGAGCGGGGAGAGGTTGTATAACCAAGTTGGATTCTGCTTGGTCCGTGTTACAGTACGTCTTGGTGAGATGCCCTCCCCCCGACGTGTGTGTGTGGGGTGGGCCCTACTTCGTGCTACCTGCAACCTCCGTGGGGTCAGGGAAGTCCGCTTAATTTGCGAGGCACACGTGTTGTGAATGGTAGTTAAATATCACACACCACACCCTTTTCATACATATAGTAGGGCCACCCGCATGTGGTTCATATGTGGTCTCACCCATCTCGTGCGACAAGCACACATTGGTGGGTCGGCACATGGTCCACCTATGTCGGGAAGCAAAAGGGGAAGTTTGACCATATATATATATATGATGGACTCCTATAGGTTTTGTGTTACGGTAGGGTGAAATTTCAAACCTAGCTATTTTGGGGCATGCATTCGTAGCTAGGATTCCCTTACCGCCGACACGAAGTGGGGTTCATATGGGGTGGGTGACTACCAATACTGTGGTTTTGTCCGACAGGTGCGACATCAAAGTTATGCATTGGGTATTCGAACATCAAACCACCCTTTTCATACATATATTTTGTCCACATGCAAGTGTGTTCGTGTTCTGACCCTCTCCAGCATTATTCTTTTTTCCAAATTTATAAACAGCACACGACTTGGATATAGAAACCGTCTGCGATTGGGTATGCAACAGACACGGTTCGGTCAGACTACCTGTGCGCCACACCCATGCCCTGCAGTCCCTCACATCAGCACAGTAGATTGGCTCCACGAGGATTGCTTCCCGGTCTCGAAAATATCTACTACCTTGTAATCTCAAAAATATCTACCGCCTGGAAGGTTTTTGTAACGCCCACGATGCGGCTATATCTCCCACGTGTCGAGGCATGACTTAGAGGCATAACCGCATAGTGGTTTTGTCGCAAGAAGGGTCATCTTCACACAATCCCATGTAATGAACAAGAATGGGATAAAGAGTTGGCTTACAATCGCCACTTCACACAATACATGAATATAATTCATACATCATCCAAAATACAAACATATAGACCGACTACGGTCAAAATCCAGATGAAAATAAGATAACCCCAAATGCTAGATCCCCGATCGTCCCAACTGGGCTCCACTACTGATCATCAGGGAAAGACACATAGTAACGACCACGTTCCTCGTCGAACTCCCACTTGAGATCGACCCCATCATCTGCACTGGCATCGTCGGCACCTGCAACTGTTTTGGTAGAATCTGTGAGTCACGAGGACTCAGCAATCTCACACCCGCGAGATCAAGACTATTTAAGCTTATAGGAAAGGATGGTGTAATGAGGTGGAGCTGCAGCGGCAATAAGCATATATGGTGGCTAACATACGCAAAAGAGAGCGAGAAGAGAAGCAACGGAGCGGTCGTCATCTAGCAATGACCAAGAAGTGGTCCTGAACTCCTACTTACGTCATACATAACTCAAACCGTGTTCACTTCCCGGACTCCGCCGAGGAGAGACCATCACGCCTACACACGCACTTGATATATTTTAATTCGGTCAAGTGACAAGTTCTCTACAACCGGACATTAACAAAATTCCCATCTGCCTCATAACCGCGGGCACGGCTTTCGAAAGATAATACCCTGCAGGGGTGTCCCAACTTAGCCCATCATAAGCTCTCACGGTCAACGAAGGATAAACCTTCTCCCGGAAAGACCCGATCAGTCTCGGAATCCCGGTTTACAAGACATTTCGACAATGGTAAAACAAGACCAGCAAAGCCGCCCGAATGTGCCGACAAATCCCGATAGGAGCTGCACATATCTCGTTCTCAGGGCACACCGGATGAACACTACGTACAGCTAAAACCAATCCTCGGGTTTCCCCAAGGTGGCGCTGCAAGTGGCTCTAGTTTGGACCAGCACTCAAAGGAACACTGGCCCGGGGGTTTAAATAAAGATGACCCTCGGGCTCGCGAAAACCCGGGGGAAAAGGCTTAGGCGGCAAATGGTAAAACCAAAGTTGGGCCTTGCTGGAGGAGTTTTATTCAAGGCGAACTGTCAAGGGGGTCCCATAAATCACCCGACCGCGTAAGGAACGCAAACTCAAGGAACATAATCCCGGTATATTAGTAACTAGGGCGGCAAGAGTGGAACAAAACACCAGGCATAAGGCCGAGCCTTCCACCCTTTACCAAATATATATAGATGCATTAATTAAATAAGAGATATTGTGATATCCCAACATATCCATGTTCCAACATGGAACCAACTTCAACTTCACCTGCAACTAGCAACGCTACAAGAGGGGCTGAGCAAAAGCGGTAACTTAGCCAAACAACGGTTTGCTAGGAAAGGATGGTTAGAGGCTGACATGGCAAAATGGGAGACATGATATAACAAGTGATAGGAAGCGCAGCATGGCAATAAAACGAACAACTAGCAAAGCAAAGATAGAAGTGATTTCGAGGGGTGGTCATCTTGCCTGCAAGGTTCTCAGAGTTGTCGAGAGCTTGATCCTCGAAAGCGTACTCAACAGGTTCCTCGTTCACGAACTCGTCTCCCGGATCTACCCAAGACAAGAACACAAACAAACGGAACCACAATCAACCACGAGAAATGCACAAGCAACATGATGCAAAACATGTATGATATGCAAGATATGATATGCGATGCATATGCGTGCTCCGGAAGGAAAATGATGAACAAGGAAGTAACTTGGGAAACCAAGCATGCCACTTGAAAGATGAGATGATTTTGGTCGAAATCGATATAAAGATCACCGGAAACGGATGCACGGTTTGCAAATGGCAAGCAAAACAAGAATGACACGAATCTGCGATTAACAGCATGATAACACTTAAAATGCAACAAACAACAATGCTACAGCACTACAACATAGCAACAAAGCATATGGCAGTAATCTACAGGAGATGCTTGACAAAAGATGAACACTGAGCTACGGCTAGTTCACAACATATCAAGCTCAAACAAGCATGGCAAAAGTGCAAAAGATAACAGGATCACAGACTGAAATTACTGGACATGGCAAAAAATAGCATCAGGTAACAATGTTCAGAGCACGAAATCAACATGTTACAGGAACTTAACATAGCAAAACAAGGCATGGAAGTGTTCTACTAAATGCATATGACAAAAGTCCCTTAATGACCATAAGCCAAAAAGGATCAGAAGATATAATGGCAAGCATGGAAACATAGCAAGTTTCGTTATCAGGTTCCAGACTTGGCAAAAAACAGAGCATGACAGAAACAATAATATGTAGGCATGTTGGTGAGCTTGACGCACTCACTACAGAGCAATGCATGACAAACCAAGCATACCTACAGTAAGATGCAATTTTTAGGAAGCTATCCATGGCAAGAACAATTGCATAGCATGTATGGATCAACTACAATAAGCTTGGCAAAATTGCATATCATGTTAAAAATCTGCCAGAAATAGTTTATAGCAAAAGTAGAGCAAGATTAAGTTATGATATGGCACTCCATAATTGCAACCAAGGGCAGGAATGGATCAACTACAACTATAGCTACAAAACATCCTTACTGAACATCTCCAAAATATGCACGGATCTCTCTGTAGCATCATGTTTACATGGCAACAAAATAACAGCAGACAAGGACTTAGAGAAATCACTGTCCCTGAAATCAGAAACATTATGGAGCCTAATTTGCATGCTTGTGCTAGTCACCACAGAGATCTCAAAAATACATGGAATACACCACTGGAAAGATGGCATGGCATACAACAAAACACATGTAGAACTCATGCCCATAAGATGCACAGATTAAAAGATACAAACATGACAAATCTCCAAGTTCTGTTAAGAACCAGCAGATAACAGCAACTAGCCCTCTTGCAACAGAGATTTGAGAATCAAGATGACCTCTAATGAACATGGTGCAATTTAACAAATTCAAGAGCATCGCGAGGCGAACAATTCGACATATTACACGCGCGAAACGGAGCTACCTGCAACGAGTTATGCAACGAGGAACAGGGCAATATGCTGTGAAATAACAAAGACTTGGAGGAAATTTAGGGGCTTCGGAAAGTCAACGCATACAGTGGCTGGATCCAGATCGGGGCCGAGCCTCGAGGGCGCTCGCCGGGGCGGTGGTGCGGCTCGTCGGCGGGAGGAGAGGAGAGGTCGTAGGGGAGGCGAGGCGACGGCGAGGAGGAGAGGGCACGCCGGCGCGGGCAGGTGGCGATGATGGCCGGCGGCGGCGGCGCGGCGTCGAGGGCGGCGGGGCGCGGTGTTGCCGCCGGCGGCGGCGTTGCGCCGGCGTCGGCCGGAATCGGGCGGCGCGGAGGCAGGCGGCGGCGGGGCAGACGCGGGCTCGCGTGGGCCCTCCTTGGGCTCCGCGGGCCGGCGCGGTGGAGAGGGCGGCGACGACAAGTGGCGGCCCCCGATTCGTCGGTTGGCGCGGGCGGACATGTCCGGCGCGGGCGTACTTTGTCCGGTGGCGCGAGGTGGAAGACGCTAGGGTTCGATCTGCGATTCGTATACGGGAGGGGATGCTATTTTATAGCTAGAGGGAGCTAGGAGGCTCCAAATGAGGTGCGGTTTTCGCGCACACGATCGTGATCGAACGACCTAGAGCATGGAAGAGAGTTTGGTGGGTTTTGGGCTGGTTTTGAGGGGGGTTTTGCTGGACACTCAAATGGACTTTGCGGATGCCCGGTTAACCGTTGGAGTATCAAATGACCTCCAAATGGAACGAAACTGGACCGGTGGTCTCCGGGTGGTGTAATAAGGCCACTTGACAAGCCTCGGTCCATTCTGAGAAAGTTTGACACCCGCACACGAAAGAAAACAAAAGGGGTGCACCGGGGGAGATAGGAGCGCCGGATTGCAAAACGGACAACGGGGAAAATGTTCGGATGCATGAGACGAACACGTATGCAAATGCAATGTACATAATGACATGATATGAAATGCATGACATGAACAAAATGCAAAACGAAAGACAAAACCCGACCACGAAGGGAATATCATATCACATAGCCGAAAATGGCATGAGTCGGAGTTACAAATATGGAAAATTACATCCGGGGTGTTACAACACTCCACCACTACGAGAGGATCTCGTCCCGAGATCTAGGACTGTAAGAACTCCGGATATTCGGAACGGAGGTGGTCCTCACGTTCCCAGGTGGCTTCCCGGTCGGAATGGTGCGACCACTTCACTTTCAGGAATTTGATTGACTTGTTGCGAGTCTTGTGCTCAGTTTCTTCAAGAATAGCAACGGGGTGCTCATGATATGACAAATCATCTTGGAGGTCAATCTCTTCGAAGTTGATAGTGCGCTCAGGCGTCTTGAAGCACTTGCAGAGCTGTGACACGTGGAACACATCGTGCACATTCGCGAAGTTGGAAGGAAGTTCAAGTTGATAGGCGAGGTCGCCTCTTTTGCCAATGATCTTGAAAGGACCCACGTATCTAGGGGCAAGCTTCCCTTTGATACCGAAGCGACGAGTGCCTTTCATTGGAGAGACGCGGAGGTAGACATGGTCTCCGATCTCGAAAGCCAAATCACGGTGCTTACTATCATAGTAACTCTTCTGGCGCGATTGCGCGGCTTTGAGATTATCACGGATGACTTTACACATTTCTTCAGCTTCAGTGATTAAGTCATTGCCAAGAAGTTGGCGTTCACCAGTCTCTGACCAATTGAGAGGAGTACGACACTTTCTGCCATAGAGAATCTCGAATGGGGCCTTGCCCGAACTTGCTTGGAAGCTGTTGTTGTAGGAGAATTCAGCATATGGAAGACAATCTTCCCATTTCATGCCAAAGGAAATGACACAAGCCCTGAGCATATCTTCAAGAATTTGATTGACTCGCTCGACTTGGCCACTAGTTTGAGGATGGAAAGTTGTGCTGAAGCGAATGTTTGTGCCCATGGCCTTCTAGAAGGAGTCCCAGAACTTAGAGGTGAAGATGCTTCCACGATCTGAAGAAATCAATTGTGGAATGCCGTGCAAGGAGACAATTCTGGAGGTGTAAAGCTCTGCCAGCTGAGCTGCTGTGATGGATTCTTTGATTGGAAGGAAATGAGCCACTTTAGAAAGCTTGTCAATGACAACGAAGATAGCATCATTTCCACGCTTGGACTTTGGAAAACCAGTCACGAAGTCCATTTCGATATGATCAAACTTCCATTCTGGGATAGCAAGAGGTTGGAGGAGACCAGCTGGTCGTTGGTGTTCTGCTTTCACTCTTCGACAGACATCACATTCATTCACGAATTGAGCAATTTCTCGCTTCATTCGAGTCAAGCAATACGACTGCTTGAGGTCATGATACATCTTCGTACTTCCAGGATGAATGGAGAGGAGAGAATTGTGTGCCTCGTTCATAATGACTTTCCTTAGATCACCTTTAGGAACCACAATCCGGTCCTCGAAGAATAAAGTGTCTCTGTCATCAATGCGATAGCACTTGTATTTGGAAAGACCCTTGTCGATACCACGTTTCACCTTCTTCACCATGGCATCAAGGAGTTGTGCCTCACGAATTTGATCTTCCAAAGTAGGAGATACTATGAGGTTGGCAAGAAAGCCTTGAGGAACAACTTGGAGATTGAGCTTGCGGAAAGCTTCACAAAGATCCGGTTGGAATGGCTTGAGGATTAAGCTGTTGCAATAAGCCTTCCTGCTTAAAGCATCTGCAATGACATTTTCTTTGCCTGGAGTATATTCAATACTCGGATTGTACTCTTGAATCATCTCGACCCATCGAGTCTGCCTGAGGTTGAGGTTGGGTTGAGTGAAGATATACTTGAGACTCTTGTGATCGGTGAAAATGTCCACTTGTCTTCCCAACAAGAGATGTCTCCACGTTATTAATGCATGGACAACTGCCGCCAACTCAAGATCGTGAGTGGGGTAGTTCTTCTCGTTGGGCTTCAACTGACGAGAGGTATGGGCCACAACTTTCTTCTCTTGCATTAACACAGCACCGAGACCTTGGAGAG
Organism: Triticum aestivum; assembly: GCF_018294505.1. Taxonomy (NCBI): domain Eukaryota; kingdom Viridiplantae; phylum Streptophyta; class Magnoliopsida; order Poales; family Poaceae; genus Triticum; species Triticum aestivum. Next base: position 145,623,891 of record NC_057814.1, read on the forward strand.
AAGCATCACAGAAAACTTCAAACGGCTTGGATTCATCAGGAGGAGTCAAGACAGGAGCTGTGACTAGTTTCTCTTTGAGAGTGTTGAAAGCAATGTCACACTTAGGAGACTAGACATAGTTCACATGCTTCTGGAGGAGGTTGGAAAGAGGCTTTGCAATCTTAGAGAAATTCTCAACGAATCTTTGGTAATAGCTTGCAAGACCAAGAAAACTACGGAGCTACTTGACATTCTGAGGAGGTTCCCAATTCACAATTGCGGACACCTTCTCGGGGTTAACAGCGATGCCCTTGGCAGAGATGATGTGACCAAGGAAAAGAACTTCATCAAGCCAGAACTCACATTTAGAGAACTTCGCATAGAATTGATACTCTCTGAGCTTGTCGAGCACCAAACGCAAATGTTTGGCATGATCCTGCTTATTCTTGGAGAAGACCAAGATATCATCGAGATACACCAGAACGAATTCATTGGTATAGGGGTTGAAGATGAAATTCATCATCCGAGAGAAAACTGGAGGAGCATTGACAAGGCCGAAAGACACGACAGTATATTCATAAGAACCAAAGCTTGTTCTGAATGCTGTCTTGGGAATATCTTCTTCACGAATGCGAATCTGATGATAGCCCATATGAAGGTCAAGCTTCGAGAATACTTTAGCCCCTTTGAGTTGCTCGAATAGCTCATTGATGTTGGGAAGTGGATACTTGTTCTTGATTGTCTTCTTGTTCAATGGACGGTAGTCGACACAAAGTCGGTCCGTGCCATCCTTCTTCTTGACAAAAAGAACACCACAACCCCATGGAGAAGAACTCGGTCTGATCAAACCCAAACGCTCTTGTTCATCGAGCTGTTTCTTCAATTCCTTCAGCTCGTTGGGTCCAAGCTTGTATGGACGCTTGCAAACGGGTTCAGTACCAGGCTCTAGCTCGATAACGAACTCAACTGGCCGATGAGGAGGCATACCCGGAAGCTCTTCTGGAAAGACATCTTCATACTCACAAACGACTGGAATTTGAGAGATGGCATTCAATTCGCCCTTCTCATTGAGAGAGAAAAACCGAATGGTTTCATCATGAGCGGCATAAATAATCACATCCTCAGAAGAGTGTGTCAATTGAATTTCCCTGGCAGCACACTCAAGTTGAGCCTTGTGCTTAGAAAGCCAGTCCATCCCGAGAATAAGATTAATATCCAAGTCACCAAGAACAACTGGTTTAGACAGAAATTTATAGTCGCCCATCTTGATGGAAACATCCGGGACACAAAATATATCACCCAAACTAACAATCCCTAGATCCAGTTGTATCCATCCGTCAACACATAACCAAGAAACCTTCGGAAATCGTTTACCTCAACCTTCGAAAAACATCCGTTATACAAGTTATGACAATACTCCCGAACTCCCGCCCCAGTATTGGGTGGCGTCGAGGTGATCTCACCAACAACTGCATAAACGAGATTTCGATGTCGGCGAAACTCAGGTATTCCAGAACTGCAACGATAAAATTGTGACGACAACACCTCGGAGCTCAACTCCCCGGAACACTGCCACAACCCCTAAATGACAGGAGGCACCAAGAACAATGTTCTCGTCACAAAACCATCGGAACGATTCCAAGATACCCGCGTGATCCTAAAATATTTTTTAGTGAAATTTGAGGAGAGAATAGTCAAAACTTCTACGTCAGGAGACCTCACCAGAGCGACGAAGGGACTGAGGAGTAAAAAGAATCCTACTCTCCGATATATATAATCATAAGACTCAAAAAAATTTTGTTCTAGACTCAACAACACCAGCGATTCGATCAAGCAGGGGGCTCCTAAGTCGGGGATGGCTCTGATTACCAACTTGTAACGCCCACGATGCGGCTATATCTCCCACGTGTCGAGGCACGACTTAGAGGCATAACCGCATAGTGGTTTTGTCGCAAGAAGGGTCATCTTCACACAATCCCATGTAATGAACAAGAATAGGATAAGGAGTTGGCTTACAATCGCCACTTCACACAATACATGAATATAATTCATACATCATCCAAAATACAAACATATAGACCGACTACGGTCAAAATCCAGATGAAAATAAGATAACCCCAAATGCTAGATCCCCGATCGTCTCAACTGGGCTCCACTACTGATCATCAGGGAAAGACACATAGTAACGACCACGTTCCTCGTCGAACTCCCACTTGAGATCGACCCCATCATCTGCACTGGCATCGTCGGCACCTGCAACTGTTTTGGTAGAATCTGTGAGTAGCGAGGACTCAGCAATCTCACAACCGCGAGATCAAGAATATTTAAGCTTATAGGAAAGGATGGTGTAATGAGGTGGAGCTGCAGCGGCAATAAGCAAATATGGTGGCTAACATACGCAAAAGAGAGCGAGAAGAGAAGCAACGGAGCGGTCGTCATCTAGCAATGACCAACAAGTGGTCCTGAACTCCTACTTACGTCATACATAACTTAAACCGTGTTCACTTCCCGGACTCCGCCGAGGAGAGACCATCACGGCTACACACGCAGTTGATGTATTTTAATTGGGTCAAGGGACAAGTTCTCTACAACCGGACATTAACAAAATTCCCATCTGCCTCATAACCGCGGGCACGGCTTTCGAAAGATAATACCCTGCAGGGGTGTCCCAACTTAGCCCATCATAAGCTCTCACGGTCAACGAAGGATAAACCTTCTCCCGGAAAGACCCGATCAGTCTCGGAATCCCGGTTTACAAGACATTTCGACAATGGTAAAACAAGACCAGCAAAGCCGCCCGAATGTGCCGACAAATCCATATAGGAGCTGCACATATCTCGTTCTCAGGGCACACCGGATGAACACTACGTACAGCTAAAACCAATCCTCGGGTTTCCCCAAGGTGGCGCTGCAAGTGGCTCTAGTTTGGACCAGCACTCAAAGGAACACTGGCCCGGGGGTTTAAATAAAGATGACCCTCGGGCTCGCGAAACCCGGGGGAAAAGGCTTAGGCGGCAAATGGTAAAACCAAAGTTGGGCCTTGCTGGAGGAGTTTTATTCAAGGCGAACTGTCAAGTGGGTCCCATAAATCACCCGACTGCGTAAGGAACGCAAACTCAAGGAACATAATCCCGGTATATTAGTAACTAGGGCGGCAAGAGTGGAACAAAACACCAGGCATAAGGCCGAGCCTTCCACCCTTTACCAAATATATATAGATGCATTAATTAAATAAGAGATATTGTGATATCCCAACATATCCATGTTCCAACATGGAACCAACTTCAACTTCACCTGCAACTAGCAACGCTACAAGAGGGGCTGAGCAAAAGCGGTAACTTAGCCAAACAACGGTTTGCTAGGAAAGGATGGTTAGAGGCTGACATGGCAAAATGGGAGACATGATATAACAAGTGATAGGAAGCGCAGCATGGCAATAAAACAAACAACTAGCAAAGCAAAGATAGAAGTGATTTCGAGGGGTGGTCATCTTGCCTGCAAGGTTCTCAGAGTTGTCGAGAGCTTGATCCTCGAAAGCGTACTCAACAGGTTCCTTGTTCACGAACTCGTCTCCCGGATCTACCCAAGACAAGAACACAAACAAACGGAACCACAATCAACCACGAGAAATGCACAAGCAACATGATGCAAAACATGTATGATATGCAAGATATGATATGCGATGCATATGCGTGCTCCGGAAGGAAAATGATGAACAAGGCAGTAACTTGGCAAACCAAGCATGCCACTGGAAAGATGAGATGATTTCGGTCGAAATCGATATAAAGATCACCGGAAACGGATGCACGGTTTGCAAATGGCAAGCAAAACAAGAATGACACGAATCTGCGATTAACAGCATGATAGCACTTAAAATGCAACAAACAACAATGCTACAGCACTACAACATAGCAACAAAGCATATGGCAGTAATCTACAGGAGATGCTTGACAAAAGATGAACACTGAGCTACGGCTAGTTCACAACATATCAAGCTCAAACAAGCATGGCAAAAGTGCAAAAGATAACAGGATCACAGACTGAAATTACTGGACATGGCAAAAAATAGCATCAGGTAGCAATGTTCAGAGTACGAACTCAACATGCTACAAGAACTTAACATAGCAAAACAAGGCATGGAAGTGTACTACTAAATGCATATGACAAAAGTCCCTTAATGACCATAAGCCAAAAAGGATCAGAAGATATAATGACAAGCATAGAAACATAGCAAGTTTCATTATCAGGTTTCAGACTTAGCAGAAAACAGAGCATGACAGAAACAATAATATGTAGACATGTTGGTGAGCTTGACGCACTCATTAAAATGCGATGCATGACAAAACAAGAATACCTACAGTAAGATGGAAATTTTATGAAGCTATCCATGGAAAGAACAATTGCATAGCATGTACGGATCAACTACAATAAGCTTGGCAAAATTGCATATCATGTTAAAAATCTGCCAGAAATATTTTATAGCAAAAGTAGAGCAAGATTGAGTCATGCTATGGCACTTCATAATTGCAAACAAGGGCAGGAATGGATCAATTACAACTATATCTACAAAACATCCTTACTGAACATCTCCAAAATATTCATGGATCTCTCTGTAGCATCAAGTTTACATGGCAACAAAATAACAGTAGACAAGGACTGAGAGAAATCACCAAGTCCCTGAAATCAGAAACATTACGGAGCCTAATTTGCATGCTTGTGCTAGTCACCACAGAGATCTCAAAAATACATGGAATACACCACTTGAAAGATGGCATGGCATACAACAAAACACATGTAGAGCTCATGCCCATAAGATGCACAGATTAAAAGATAGAAAAATGACAAATCTCCAAGTTCTGTTAAGAACCAGCAGATAACAGCAACTAGCCCTCTTGCAACAGAGATTTGGCAATCAAGATGACCTCTAATGAATATGGTGCAATTTAACAAATTGAAGAGCATCGCGAGACAAACAATTCGACATATTACACGCGCGAAACGGAGCTACCTGCAAGGAGTTATGCAACGAGGAACAGGGCAATATGCTGTGAAATAACAAAGACTTAGAGGAAATTTAGGGGCTTCGGAAAGTCAACGCATACAGTGGCTGGATCCAGATCGGGGCCGAGCCTCGAGGGCGCTCGCCGGGGCGGTGGTGCGGCTCGTCGGCGGGAGGAGAGGAGAGGTCGTAGGGGAGGCGAGGCGACGGCGGGGAGGAGAGGGCACGCCGGCGCGGGCAGGTGGCGGTGATGGCCGGCGGCGGCGGCGCGGCGTCGAGGGCGGCGGGGCGCGGTGTTGCCGGTGGCGGCGGCGGCCGGACTCGGGCGGCGCGGAGGCAGGCGGCGGCGGGGCAGACGCGGGCTCGCGCGGGCCCTCCCTGGGCTCCGCAGGCCGGCGCGGTGGAGAGGGCGGCGACGACAAGTGGCGGCCCCCGATTCGTCGGTCGGCGCGGGCGGACGTGTCCGGCGCGGGCGGACTTTGTCCGGCGGCGCGAGGTGGAAGACGCTAGGGTTCGATCTGCGATTCGTATACGGGAGGGGATGCTCTTTTATAGCTAGAGGGAGCTAGGAGGCTCCAAATGAGGTGCGGTTTTCGCCCACACGATCGTGATCGAACGACCTAGAGCAAGGAAGAGAGTTTGGTGGGTTTTGGGCTGGTTTTGACGGGGGGGTTTTGCTGGACACTCAAATGGACTTTGCGGATGCCCGGTTAACCGTTGGAGTATCAAACGACCTCCAAATGGAACGAAACTTGACCGGTGGTCTCCGGGTGGTGTAATAAGGCCACTTGACAAGCCTCGGTCCATTCCGAGAAAGTTTGACACCCGCACACGAAAGAAAACGAAAGGGGTGCACCGGGGGAGATAGGAGCGCCGGATTGCAAAACGGACAACGGGGAAAATGTTCGGATGCATGAGACGAACACGTATGCAAATGCAATGCACATAATGACATGATATGAAATGCATGACATGAACAAAATGCAAAACGAAAGACAAAACCCGACCATGAAGGGAATATCATATCACATAGCCGAAAATGGCAAGAGTCGGAGTTACAAATATGGAAAATTACATCCGGGGTGTTACAGTTTTAATGTTTGATAGCACGCGATTAGTATGTGCGGACCGTGTGCGATGTATGTTACTCCCGCTCTGCTTCAGTCCCTTGATTTAAATTTTCAGTAGCCCCGGCATTTTACTCCCGCCTCTGCATCCCTCGCAATCTCAAAAATATCTTCTCGCCCTTGATCCAAATTTTCAGTAGCCCCGCCTTGTTACTCCCGCCTAGTAAAATTTTCAGTTACCACGGTTTTTCCTCAAACACCAACTTTCCCCCCTCCACACATTCCACACACTCCCCAAAACCTCCGCTCACATAGACACACACCACCCCTCCCTCGTTTGAAACCATTGGTAGGTCGTCGTCGCCGCCGTCGCCTTTATCCTCAACCTCTGCCTGTGTGCCAGGGAGCTCGAGGAGCCAATGGCCAAAAAGAGGTTTATCGTGGCCTCTTCGCCCGACGCCGGCGAGGTGGCCGCCGAGGTGTCCCCGTCGTCCTCCACGGGCTCTTTATCGATCCGCTAACGCCGGTCGCCCGATCCGCCCGCCGCCGCGCCCCTATGCCAGTTCGAGGACTTCCCCATCCTCCCTCGGGCTCGGCCGTTGACGAGGTCCTACCTCGGGGTCCGGCAGCGGCGATCGGGGGCGTTGGTCGTCGAGATTACAGATAGGGAGACCCACACCCGGCGGTGGCTCGGTAGCTTCCACACGGCCGAGCTCACGGCCATGCAGTACGACCGTTGGCAGGTCCGGTACCACGGCACGTCGGCTAGGCTCACTTTCCCCTTCGGCACACGTCCGGTCAACCTCGTTCCGCCAGAGCCAGGGTGGTGATAAAGGGGCTGTCAATCCCTTCACGGTCACTTGCAAAGGTGAGATCTGATAGAGATAGATAAAACTAAATAAAAGATAACTAAATATTTTTGGGTTTTTTGGTTTATAGATCGCAAAACAAAAGATTGCAAAATAGTAGATCGGAAACAAATATGATGGAAAATAGACCCGGGGGCCATAGGTTTCACTAGAGGCTTCTCTCTTGAAGGCAAATAATATGGTGGGTGACAAATTACTGTCGAGCAATTGATAGAAAAGCGCAAAGTTATGACGATATCCAAGGCAATGATTATGCATATAGGCATCATGTCTGTGTCAAGTAGACCGACTCGTGCCTGCATCTACTACTATTAATCCACACATCGACTGCTATCTAGCATGCATGTAGAGTATTAAGTTCATAAAGAACGGAGTAACGCCTTAAGTAAGATGACATGATGTGGAGGAAAAAAACTCAAGCAATATGATGAAAACCCCATCTTTTTACCATTGATGGCAACAATACAATACGTGCCCCGCTACCCCTACTATGTCACTGGGTGAGGACACCGCAAGATTGAACCCAAAACTAAGCACCTCTCCCATTGCAAGAAAAACCAATCTAGTTGGCCAAACCAAACCGATAATTCGAGAAATACAAAGATATCAAATCATGCATATAAGAATTCAGAAAAGATTCAAATAATATTCATAGGTAAGCTGATCATAATCCACAATTCATCGGATCTCGACAAACACGCCGCAAAAGAAGATTACATCGGATATATCTCCAAGAACATCAAGGTGAACATGGTATTGAGAATCAAAGAGAGAGAAGAAGCCATCTAGCTACTTGCTATGGACCCGTAGGTCTGAGGTAAACTACTCACGCTTCACCGGAAAGGCAATAGGGTTGATGTAGATGCCCTCCGTGATCGAATCCCCCTCCGGGAGGATGCCGGAAAAGGTCCCAAGATGGGATCTCACGGAAATAGAGGCTTGCGGCGACGGAAAAGTATTTTCATGTCTTCCTCTGAGGGTTTTGGAGTATGTGAATATATAGGATGACGAAGTAGGTCCGGGGACTCCCGAGGAGGCCACTGTTGGGAATCGTAGCGTAATTTTAAAATTTTCCTATGCTCACCAAGATGCATCTATGGAGTCTACTAGCAACGAGGGGAAAGGAGTGCATCTACATACCCTTGTAGATCGTGAGCGGAAGCGTTCCAATGAACGTGGATAACGGAGTCGTACTCGCCGTGATCCAAATCACCGATGACCGAGTGCCGAACGGACGGCACCTCCGCGTACGGTGCAGCGACTTCTCCTCCTTATTGATCCAGCAAGGGGGAAGGAGAGGTTGATGGAGATCCAACAGCACGATGGCATGGTGGTGGATGTAGCGGGTCTCCGGCAGGGCTTCGTCGAGCTTCTGCGAAAGAGAGAGAGGTGTTGCAGGGGAGGAGGGAGGCGCCCAAGGCTGTAGGTTGCTGCCCTCCCTCCCCCCCTTTATATAGGCCCCTGGGGGGGCGCCGGCCCTGGGAGATGGGATCTCCAAGGGGGGGCGGCGGCCAAAGGGGGGAAGGGGTTGCCTTGCCCCCCAAGGCAAGGGGGAAGCTCCCCCCTAGGGTTCCCAACCCTAGGCGCATGGGGGGAGGCCCAAGGGGGGCGCCCCAGCCCACTAAGGGCTGGTTCCCTTCCACTTTCAGCCCACGGGGCCCTCCGGGATAGGTGGCCCCACCCGGTGGACCCCCGGGACCCTTCCGGTGGTCCCGGTACAATACCGGTAACCCCCGAAACTTCCCCGGTGGCCGAAACTTGACTTCCTATATATAATTCTTCACCTCCGGACCATTCCGGAACCTCTCGTGACGTCCGGGATCTCATCCGGGACTCCGAACAACTTTCGGGTTTCCGCATACATATATCTCTACAACCCTAGCGTCACCGAACCTTAAGTGTGTAGACCCTACGGGTTCGGGAGACATGCAGACATGACCGAGACGCCTCTCCGGTCAATAACCAACAGCGGGATCTGGATACCCATGTTGGCTCCCACATGTTCCACGATGATCTCATCGGATGAACCACGGTGTCGAGGATTCAATCAATCCCGTATGCAATTCCCTTTGTCAATCGGTATGTTACTTGCCCGAGATTCGATCGTCGGTATCCCAATACCTTGTTCAATCTCGTTACCGGCAAGTCTCTTTACTCGTACCGCAATGCATGATCCCGTGACTAACGCCTTAGTCACATTGAGCTCATTATGATGATGCATTACCGAGTGGGCCCAGAGATACCTCTCCGTCACACGGAGTGACAAATCCCAGTCTCGATCCGTGCCAACCCAACAGACACTTTCGGAGATACCCGTAGTGCACCTTTATAGTCACCCAGTTACGTTGTGACGTTTGGCACACCCAAAGCACTCCTACGGTATCCGGGAGTTGCACGATCTCATGGTCTAAGGAAAAGATACTTGACATTGGAAAAGCTCTAGCAAACGAAACTACACGATCTTTTATGCTATGCTTAGGATTGGGTCTTGTCCATCACATCATTCTCCTAATGATGTGATCCCGTTATCAATGACATCCAATGTCCATAGTCAGGAAACCATGACTATCTGTTGATCAACGAGCTAGTCAACTAGAGGCTTACTAGGGACACGTTGTGGTCTATGTATTCACACATGTATTACGATTTCCGGACAATACAATTATAGCATGAATAATAGACGATTATCATGAACAAAGAAATATAATAATAACCATTTATTATTGCCTCTAGGGCATATTTCCAACAGTCTCCCACTTGCACTAGAGTCAATAATCTAGTTACATTGTGATGAATCGAACACCCATTGCGTCCTGGTGTTGATCATGTTTTGCCCTAGGGAGAGGTTTAGTCAACGGATCTGCTACATTCAGGTCCGTATGTACTTTACAAATATCTATGTCTCCATTTTGAACACTTTCACGAATGGAGTTGAAGCGACGCTTGATATGCCTGGTCTTCCTGTGAAACCTGGGCTCCTTCGCAAGGGCAATAGCTCCAGTGTTGTCACAGAAGAGAGTCATCGGGCCCGACGCATTGGGAATCACCCCTAGGTCGGTAATGAACTCCTTCATCCAGACTGCTTCCTGTGCTGCCTCCGAGGCTGCCATGTACTCCGCTTCACATGTAGATCCCGCCACGACGCTTTGCTTGCAACTGCACCAGCTTACTGCTCCTCCATTCAAAATATACACGTATCCGGTCTGTGACTTCGAGTCATCCAGATCTGTGTCGAAGCTAGCGTCGACGTAACCCTTTACGACGAGCTCTTCGTCACCTCCATAAACGAGAAACATATCCTTAGTCCTCTTCAGGTACTTCAGGATATTCTTGACCGCTGTCCAGTGTTCCATGCCGGGATTACTTTGGTACCTTCCTACCAAACTTACGGCAAGGTTTACATCAGGTCTGGTACACAGCATGGCATACATAATAGACCCTATGGCCGAGGCATAGGGGATGACACTCATCTTTTCTATATCTTCTGCCGTGGTCGGGCATTGAGCCGTGCTCAATTGCACACCTTGCAATACAGGCAAGAACCCCTTCTTGGACTGATCCATACTGAACTTCTTCAATATCTTGTCAAGGTATGTACTCTGTGAAAGACCAATGAGGCGTCTTGATCTATCTCTATAGATCTTGATGCCTAATATATAAGCAGCTTCTCCAAGGTCCTTCATTGAAAAACACTTATTCAAATAGGCCTTTATACTTTCCAAGAATTCTATATCATTTCCCATCAATAGTATGTCATCCACATATAATATGAGAAATGCTACAGAGCTCCCACTCACTTTCTTGTAAACACAGGCTTCTCCATAAGTCTGTGTAAACCCAAACGCTTTGATCATCTCATCAAAGCGAATGTTCCAACTCCGAGATGCTTGCACCAGCCCATAGATTGAGCGCTGGAGCTTGCATACTTTGTTAGCATTCTTAGGATCGACAAAACCTTCCGGCTGCATCATATACAACTCTTCCTTAAGGAAGCCATTAAGGAATGCCGTTTTGACGTCCATCTGCCATATCTCATAATCATAGTATGCGGCAATTGCTAACATGATTCGGACGGACTTCAGCTTCGCTACGGGTGAGAAAGTCTCATCGTAGTCAACCCCTTGAACTTGTCGATAACCCTTAGCGACAAGTCGAGCTTTGTAGATGGTCACATTACCATCCGCGTCCGTCTTCTTCTTAAAGATCCATTTGTTTTCTATGGCTCGCCGATCATCGGGCAAGTCAGTCAAAGTCCATACTTTGTTTTCATACATGGATTCTATCTCGGATTTCATGGCTTCTAGCCATTTGTCGGAATCCGGGCCCGCCATCGCTTCTTCATAGTTCGAAGGTTCACCGTTGTCTAACAACATGATTTCCAGGACAGGGTTGCCGTACCACTCTGGTGCGGAACGTGTCCTTGTGGACCTACGAAGTTCAGTAACTTGATCCGAAGCTTCATGATCATCATCATTAACTTCCTCCCCAGTCGGTGTAGGCACCACAGGAACATTTTCCCGCGCTGCGCTACTTTCCGGTTCGGAAGGGGTGACTATCACCTCATCAAGTTCCACTTTCCTCCCACTCAATTCTTTCGAGAGAAACTCCTTCTCCAGAAAGGACCCGTTCTTGGCAACGAAGATCTTGCCTTCGGATCTGAGGTAGAAGGTATACCCAATAGTTTCCTTAGGGTATCCTATGAAGACGCATTTTTCCGACTTGGGTTCGAGCTTTTCAGGTTGAAGTTTCTTGACATAAGCATCGCATCCCCAAACTTTTAGAAACGACAGCTTAGGTTTCTTCCCAAACCATAATTCATACGGTGTCGTCTCAACGGATTTAGACGGAGCCCTATTTAAAGTGAATGCGGCAGTCTCTAAAGCATAGCCCCAAAATGAGAGCGGTAAATCGGTAAGAGACATCATAGATCGCACCATATCCAATAGAGTGCGATTACGACGTTCGGACACACCATTTCTCTGAGGTGTTCCAGGCGGCGTGAGTTGTGAAACTATTCCACATTTCCTTAAGTGTGTACCAAATTCGTGACTTAAATATTCTCCACCACGATCTGATCGTAAGAATTTTATTTTCCTGTCACGTTGATTCTCAACTCACTCTGAAATTCCTTGAACTTTTCAAAGGTTTCAGACTTGTGTTTCATTAGGTAGACATACCCATATCTACTTAAATCATCAGTGAGAGTGAGAACATAACGATATCCTCCGCGAGCCTCAACACTCATTGGACCGCACACATCGGTATGTATGATTTCCAATAAGTTGGTTGCTCGCTCCATTGTTCCGGAGAACGGAGTCTTGGTCATCTTACCCATGAGGCATGGTTCGCACGTGTCAAATGATTCGTAATCAAGAGACTCCAAAAGTCCATCTGCATGGAGCTTCTTCATGCGCTTGACACCAATGTGACCAAGGCGGCAGTGCCACAAGTATGTGGGACTATCGTTATCAACTTTACATCTTTTGGTATTCACACTATGAACATGTGTAACATCACGTTCGAGATTCATCAAAAATAAACCATTGACCAGCGGGGCATGACCATAAAACATATCTCTCAAATAAATAGAACAACCATTATTCTCGGATTTAAATGAGTAGCCATCTCGAATTAAACGAGATCCAGATACAATGTTCATGCTCAAAGCTGGCACTAAATAACAATTATTGAGGTTTAAAACTAATCCCGTGGGTAGATGCAGAGGTAGCGTGCCGACGGCGATCACATCGACCTTGGAACCATTCCCGACGCGCATCGTCACCTCGTCCTTTGCCAGTCTCCGTTTATTCCGTAGTTCCTGTTTTGAGTTACAAATATGAGCAACCGCACCGGTATCAAATACCCAGGAGCTACTACGAGTACTGGTAAGGTACACATCAATTACTTGTATATCACATATACCTTTGGTGTTGCCGGCCTTCTTCTTGTCCGCTAAGTATTTGGGGCAGTTCCGCTTCCAGTGACCACTTCCCTTGCAATAAAAGCACTTAGTCTCGGGCTTGGGTCCATTCTTTGACTTCTTCCCAGTAACTGGTTTACCGGGCGCGGCAACTCCCTTGCCGTCCTTCTTGAAGTTCTTCTTACCCTTGCCCTTCTTGAACTTAGTGGTTTTATTCACCATCAACACTTGATGTTCCTTTTCTGATCTCCCCTTCCGCTGATTTCAGCATTGAATATACCTCAGGAATGGTCTTTTCCATCCCCTGCATATTGTAGTTCATCACAAAGCTCTTGTAGCTTGGTGGAAGCGACTGGAGGATTCTGTCAATGACCGCGTCATCCGGGAGATTAACTCCCAGCTGAGACAAGCGGTTATGCAACCCAGACATTCTGAGTATGTGCTCACTAACAGAACTATTCTCCTTCATTTTACAGCTGAAGAACTTGTCGGAGACATCATATCTCTCGACCCGGGCATGAGCTTGGAAAACTAGTTTCAGCTCCTCGAACATCTCATATGCTCCATGTTTCTCAAAATGCTTTTGGAGACCCGGTTCTAGGCTGTAAAGCATGCCGCACTGAACGAGGGAGTAATCATCAGCACGCTGCTGCCAAGCGTTCATAACGTCCTGGTTCTGTGGGATTGGTGCATCACCTAGCGGTGCTTCTAAGACATAATCTTTCTTGGCTACTATGAGGATGAGCCTCAGGTTCCGGACCCAGTCCGTATAGTTGCTGCCATCATCTTTCAGCTTGGTTTTCTCTAGGAACGCGTTGAAATTGAGGACAACGTTGGCCATTTGATCTACAATACATAGTGTAAAGATTTTTAGACTAAGTTCATGATAATTAAGTTCATCTAATCAAATTATTTAATGAACTCCCACTCAGATAGACATCCCTCTCGTCATCTAAGTGAAACATGATCCGAGTTTAACTAGGCCGTGTCCGATCATCACGTGAGACGGACTAGTCAAGATCGGTGAACATCTCCATGTTGATCGTATCTTCTATACGACTCATGCTCGACCTTTCGGTCCTCCGTGTTCCGAGGCCATGTCTGTACATGCTAGGCTCGTCAAGTCAACCTAAGTGTATTGCGTGTGTTCCGAGGCCATGTCTGTACATGCTAGGCTCGTCAACACCCGTTGTATTCGAACGTTAGAATCTATCACACCCGATCATCACGTGGTGCTTCGAAACAACGAACCTTCGCAACGGTGCACAGTTAGGGTGAACACTTTCTTGAAATTATTATAAGGGATCATCTTACTTACTACCGTCGTTCTAAGCAAATAAGATGCAAAAACATGATAAACATCACATGCAATCAAATAGTGACATGATATGGCCAATATCATCATGCTCCTTTGATCTCCATCTTCGGGGCACCATGATCATCTTCGTCACCGGCATGACACCATGATCTCCATCATTGTGTCTTCATGAAGTCGTCACGCCAACGATTACTTCTACTTCTATGGCTAACGCGTTTAGCAACAAAGTAAAGTAAATTACATGGCGTTATTCAATGACACGCAGGTCATGCAAAATAATAAAGACAACTCCTATGGCTCCTGCCGGTTGTCATACTCATCGACATGCAAGTCGTGATTCCTATTACAAGAATATGATCAATCTCATACATCACATATATCATTCATCACATCTTCTGGCCATATCACATCACATAGCACTTGCTGCAAAAACAAGTTAGACGTCCTCTAATTGTTGTTGCAAGTTTTTACGTGGTTTGTAGGTTTCTAGCAAGAACGTTTCTTACCTACGTATGACCACAACGTGATTTGCCAATTTCTATTTACCCTTCATAAGGACCCTTTTCATCGAATCCGTTCCGACTAAAGTAGGAGAGACAGACACCCGCTAGCCACCTTATGCATCTAGTGCATGTCAATCGGTGGAACCTGTCTCACGTAAGTGTACGTGTAAGGTCGGTCCGGGGCGCTTCATCCTACAATGCCGCCGAAACAAGAAAAGACTAGTAGCGGCAAGAAGAATTGGCAAACTCAACGCCCACAACTGCTTTGTGTTCTACTCGTGCATAGTAACTACGCATAGGCCTGGCTCATGATGCCACTGTTGGGAATCGTAGCGTAATTTTAAAATTTTCCTATGCTCACCAAGATGCATCTATGGAGTCTACTAGCAACGAGGGGAAAGGAGTGCATCTACATACCCTTGTAGATCACGAGCGGAAGCGTTCCAATGAACGTGGATGACGGAGTCGTACTCGCCGTGATCCAAATCACCGATGACCGAGTGCCGAACGGACGGCACCTCCGCGTTCAACACACGTACGGTGCAGCGACGTCTCCTCCTTCTTGATCCAGCAAGGGGGAAGGAGAGGTTGATGGAGATCCAACAGCACGACGGCGTGGTGGTGGATGTAGCGGGTCTCTGGCAGGGCTTCGCCGAGCTTCTGCGAGAGAGAGAGAGGTGTTGCAGGGGAGGAGGGAGGCGCCCAAGGCTGTAGGTTGCTGCCCTCCCTCCCCCCCTTTATATAGGCCCCTGGGGGGGGTGCCGGCCCTGGGAGATGGGATCTCCAAGGGGGGGCGGCAGCCAAAGGGGGGAAGGGGTTGCCTTGCCCCCCAAGGCAAGGGGGAAGCTCCCCCCTAGGGTTCCCAACCCTAGGCGCATGGGGGGAGGCCCAAGGGGGGCGCCCCAGCCCACTAAGGGCTGGTTCCCTTCCACTTTCAGCCCACGGGGCCCTCCGGGATAGGTGGCCCCACCCGGTGGACCCCCGGGACCCTTCCGGTGGTCCCGGTACAATACCGGTAACCCCCGAAACTTCCCCGGTGGCCGAAACTTGACTTCCTATATATAATTCTTCACCTCCGGACCATTCCGGAACCTCTCGTGACGTCCGGGATCTCATCCGGGACTCCAAACAACTTTCGGGTTTCCGCATACATATATCTCTACAACCCTAGCGTCACCGAACCTTAAGTGTGTAGACCCTACGGGTTCGGGAGACATGCAGACATGACCGAGACGCCTCTCCGGTCAATAACCAACAGTGGGATCTGGATACCCATGTTGGCTCCCACATGTTCCACGATGATCTCATCGGATGAACCACGGTGTCGAGGATTCAATCAATCCCGTATGCAATTCCCTTTGTCAATCGGTATGTTACTTGCCCGAGATTCGATCGTTGATATCCCAATACCTTGTTCAATCTCGTTACCGGCAAGTCTCTTTACTCGTACCGCAATGCATGATCCCGTGACTAACGCCTTAGTCACATTGAGCTCATTATGATGATGCATTACCGAGTGGGCCCAGAGATACCTCTCCGTCACACGGAGTGACAAATCCCAGTCTCGATTCGTGCCAACCCAACAGACACTTTCGGAGATACCCGTAGTGCACCTTTATAGTCACCCAGTTACGTTGTGACGTTTGGCACACCCAAAGCACTCCTACGGTATCCGGAAGTTGCACGATCTCATGGTCTAAGGAAAAGGTACTTGACATTGGAAAAGCTCTAGCAAACGAAACTACACGATCTTTTATGCTATGCTTAGGATTGGGTCTTGTCCATCACATCATTCTCCTAATGATGTGATCCTGTTATCAACGACATCCAATGTCCATAGTAAGGAAACCATGACTATCTGTTGATCAATGAGCTAGTCAACTAGAGGCTTACTAGGGACACATTGTGGTCTATGTATTCACACATGTATTACGATTTCCGGACAATACAATTATAGCATGAATAATAGACGTTTATCATGAACAAAGAAATATAATAATAACCATTTATTATTGCCTCTAGGGCATATTTCCAACAGCCACAAGGTAGGGGGCGCCCCCCTAGGGCGCGCCCTCCACCCTTGCCGCCGCCTCGTGGGTCTTCTGGCTTAGACTCCAAGTCCTCTGGGTGCCTTCTGGTCCAAGAAAAATCATCATAAAGTTTTATTCCGTTTGGACTCCATTTGATATTCCTTTTCTGCGAAACTCAATAACAAGGAACAAAACAGAAACTAACACTGGGCTCTAGGTTAATAAGTTAGTCCCGAAAGTAATATAAAATAGCATAATAATGCGTATAAAACATCCAAAACAGATAATATAATAGCATGGAACAATCAAAAATTATAGATACGCTGGAGACGTATCAAGCATCCCCAAGCTTAATTCCTACTCGTCCTCGAGTAGGTAAATGATAAAAATAGATTTTTTGATGTGGAATGCTACCTAACATATTTATCCATGTAATTTTCATTATTGTGGCATGAATGTTCAGATCCATAAGATTCAAAACAACAGTTTAATATTGACATAAAAACAATAATACTTCAAGCATACTAAGAAAGCAATCATGTCTTCTCAAAATAACATGGCCAAAGAAAGTTATCCCTACAAAATCATATAGTCTTGCTATGCTCCATCTTCATCACACAAAGTATTAAATCACGCACAACCGCGATGACAAGCCAAGAAATTGTTTCATACTTTTGATGTTCTCAAACTTTTTCAATTTTCACACAAGAAATGAGCGTGAGCCATGGATATAGCACTATAGGTGGAATAGAATATGGTGTTTGTGGAGAAGACAAAAAGAAGGAGATAGTCTATGAAATCTCAAAAAGAAACTAAGTGGGTGTGCATCAACTAGGCATATCAACGGGCTATGGAGATGCCCATCAACTAGGCATATCAACGGGCTATGGAGATGCCCATCAATAGATATCAATGTGAGTGAGTAGGGATTGCCATGCAACGGATGAACTAGAGCTATAAGTGTATGAAATCTCAAAAAGAAACTAAGTGGGTGTGCATCCAACTCGCTTGCTCACGAAGACCTAGGGCAATTTGAGGAAGCCCATCATTGGAATATACAAGACAAGTTCTATAATGAAAAATTCCCAAGTGTATATGAAAGTGGCAATATAGGAGACTCTCTATCATGAAGATCATGGTGCTACTTTGAAGCACAAGTGTGGAAAAAGGATAGTAACATTGCCCCTTCTCTCTTTTCTCTCATTTTATTTTGGGCTCTTTGGCCTCTTTTTATCTTTTCTCTTTCTTTTTTTTCTTTTCTTTTTTTTTTCGTCCGGAGTCTCATCCTGACTTGTGGGGGAATCATAGCCTCCATCATCCTTTCCTCACATGGGACAATGTTCTAATAATGATGATCATCACACTTTTATTTACTTACAACTCAAGAATTACAACTCAATACTTAGAACAAAATATGAATCTATATGAACGCCTCCGGTGGTGTACCGGGATGTGCAATTATTCAAGAGTGACATGTATAAACATATGAATGGTGGCTTTTCCACAAATACGATGTGAGCTACATGATCATGCAAAGCAATATGACAATGATGGAGCGTGTCATAATAAAATGGAACGATGGAAGTTGCATGGCAATATATCTCGGAATGGCTATGGAAATGCCATAATAGGTAGGTATGGTGGCTATTTTGAGGAGGGTATATGGTGGGTGTAATGCACCGGCGAAAGTTGCGCGGTACTAGAGAGGCTAGCAATGGTGGAAAGGTTAGAGTGCGTATAATCCATGGACTCAACATTAGTCATAAAGAACTCACGTACTTATTGCAAAAGTCCATTAGCTATCGAAACAAAGTATTAGACGTATGCTCCTAGGGGGATAAATTGGTAGGAAAAGACCATCGCTCGTCCCTGACCGCCACTCATAAGGAAGACAATCAATAAATAAATCATGCTCGACTTGATCACATAACGGTTCACCATACGTGCATGCTACGAGAATCACAAACTTTAACACAAGTATTTCTACCAATCCACAATTACTCACTAGCATGACTCTAATATCACCATCTTTATATCTCAACAATCATAACGAATCAAACTTCACATAGTATTCAATGCACTTTATATGAAAGTTTTTATTATATCCCTCTTGGATGTCCATCATATTAGGACTAAATACATAACCAAAGCAAGTTACCATGCTGTTTAGAGAGACTCTCAAAATAATATAAGTGAAGAAAGAGAGATCAACAATTTCTATAATATAAAGCCACCGCCGTGCTCTAAAAAGATATAAGTGAAGCACTAAAGCAAAAATTCCTAGCTCAAAAGATATAATTGAAGCACATAGAGTATTCTAATAAATCGTGATTCATGCGTGTCCCTCTCAAAAGGTGTGTACAACAAGGATGATTGTGGCAAACTAAAAAGCAAAGACTCATATCATATAAGACACTCCAAGCAAAACACATATCATGTGGTGAATAAAAATATAGCCTCAAATAAATTTATCGATAGACGAATACGAAAGAGGGGATGCCTTCCGGGGCATCCCCAAGCTTAGATGCTTGGTTGTCCTTGGATATTACCTTGGGGTGCCTTGGGTATCCCCAAGCTTAGATGCTTGGTTGTCCTTGGATATTACCTTGGGGTGCCTTGGGCTTCCCAAAGCTTAGGCTTTTGCCACTCCTTATTCCATAGTCCATCAAATCTTTACCAAAACTTGAAAACTTCACAACACAAAACTCAACAGAAAACTCATGAGATCCGTTAGTATAAGAAAATAAAATCACCACTTTTGGTACTGTTGTGAACTCATTCTTTATTTATATTGGTGTAATATCTACTGTATTCCAACTTCTCCAAGGTTCATACCCCCCGATACTACCCATACATTCATCAAAATAAGCAAACAACCCATAGAAAACAGAATCTGTCAAAAACAAAACAGTCTGTAGCAATCTGTAAACTTCGAATACTTCTCTAACTCCAAAAATTCTGACAAATTAGGATAACATAGGCAACCTGTATATAAATCGTGTTAAAAAAGAATCAGTATTTTATCACGCTTCTGTGATTTTTAACAATTCTATGACTGGGCGCAAAAGTTTCTGTTTTTCAGCAAGATCAAATCAACTATCACCGTAAGCCATCCCAAAGGTCTTACATGGCACAAACACCAATTAAAACACCAAAACACAATTACTACAGAGGTAATAATGTGTATTCTCATAAAAACAGAAAATAAAAAATATTGGGTTGTCTCCCAACAAGTGCTTTTCTTTAAAGCCTTTTAGCTAGGCATTGATAATTTTGATGATGCTCACATGAAAGATACCAATTGAAACACGAATAGAGCATCATGTAGCATGTGAAAAACTAGTTTAAGGCCAACATACTTCCTATGCATAGGCATTTGGTAAGCAAACAAATTATCGAGACAAGCAAAAACTAGCATATGCAAGGAAGGAGAAAGAAACAATAGCAATCTCAACATCATGAGAGGTAATTTAGTAACATGAAAATTTCTACAACTATATTTTCCTCTCTCATAATAATTACATGTAGCATCATAATCAAATTCAACAATATAGCTATCAAATAAAATTTTCTCTTCATGATCCACATGCATGCGAAGTTGGCACTCTTCCAAAATAGTGGGAATATCATTAACTAAAGTCATGACCTCTCCAAGCCCACTTTTATCAAAAATTTCATAAGATTGATCAATCTCCAAAGTAGTGGGATCATTATAACATAGAGTTGAAAGAATGATGTCTGCTAGTTCATGCCTTCTGAATCAAGGGGCTAGATTGCAATTGCTACAATCAGTTCTGTCTTCCTTGCCCATATCTTTTCTCTGCAGTTTATGCCTGCCAGCTGGTATCATCAAGCAAATTGAAAGAACTATGAGGTAGTGCTTATGGAGAGGCAACTCTGATACTCCCAGACAGTCATTAGCAGCATGGCCTTTAGTTTGCAGACCTAAAGACAAAGGAGTCATGGGAATTGTTAATCTTAACATCCAGAATAGAGCTCTCCTCACCAAGCATCTGTATAAGTTCTATAACAAAGCAGACATTCCTTGGGTCTCCCTCATTTGGAACACTTATTATGACACTACTAGGAAAAGGCCTACTAGTGGCACACCAGTTTTGCCTACTAATGGCGCACTACTGGTGCGCCACTAGTACCACGCCACTAGTATTAAATACTAATGGCGCATCACGCCGTGCGCCATTAGTATAGACCAACATGCGCCATTAGTGTGCCTCCCAGGGGGCGATATTTACACATGTGCTTTGCCATACTAATGGCGCACTGTGGGGTGATGCACCATTAGTATCCTTTGGCATACTAATGGCGCACGTTGGGGTGATGCGCCATTAGTATGAATATTAGGGATTTTTTTCTTTTCTGATATTTGCACAGGTTACAAAATATATTATTGGACAGAATATAGACATCACCACACAGCAACAGCAGATTCATCGAATACACTAGAAGATTAGTCTCCGAATACAATTCATCATATTAGTCTCCGAATTCAAAAGACCGAACAAAGATAGAACATTACAAGTCTCGAGACCGCGAGTAGCGAGTTTGTCTTCACATTACAAGTCGATATCGATCATCTAAACTACCATCACATAGAAGAGAGCTGCAGTCATCACGATGAGCATCATCGCGATGAAACTGGTCTTCATCCGGTTCCTCCAACGCTCCCTCCTCTCTCCCGCTAGATAGCGCGCGTATCTAGATTCCGCCTCCGCCCTAGTGGTGTACCCTTTGTAACTGTTACCGCTGAAACGGTGAACCTGTCTCCGACACTCCTCCCAGTGGTCGTAGACTCCAGGAACCTTACCCTTGTACACGACATACGACGGCATCTCTATGCACTAGCTAAACAACAGACAATACATAAGCAATATATAAGTATGCAACAAAAGGATCGGAAGAGAAAAGCAAGACATTAATAGCACGATTCATGCTCCTACTAATAAATAGCATCAATTACATCTAAGTTGAACGACTGTCCAAACCAAAGAGACATACAAATTCATTAAAGTTTAATTACAACATGAGCTAATCGATGTTTCAGAAGTACACATAGCATCACTACTTTCGACTCGACTCATGGGACCGGAGCGTGGATGAAGCCGCCGTCTTTCGTGATGGTCATGAAGTCGCGGGCGTTGTCAGCCTGCATTTGTAGCGTTGTGTCTATCTCACTGTTGGACGGTTGATATTTGAGGTAGAACTGCCCCGAGGTACGAAGGACATCTTGATGGATGATTTCTGCAAACTCCGACTGGATGCGAAAGAATTCTTGTCGGATGTCCGCGTCCTGGATTGCCGCCTAGCTTGCGGCCCAATCTTTGAGATTATTTGGTAGCAGAAGGTGATTATGGTCCCGTACGATCGCCCGCATGTGATGGAGGGCGTAGTAGGCATCCTTCTGACTGCCAGGCGGTTGCTTGACGCATGGGAACGTCGTATTGTGGGTGAACACGTGCCTGCCGTACCTACGAACTGGACTCTTAAAGGTGCCTCCAGATGCGGCGTAGCCGGGGAGAGCATCATCAAGAACTTTCTTGATATTTGTGTAGTCTATCTTGGAGTCACGGTCCGGGTCGAAATACGTGGCCATGGAATATTTCGGGCTTAAGAGGATGAGTGTGCAATGTGTGTGACTGCACAGAACACGGAATGTTAGAAAAAAAAGAACGATCGAAATCTAAGAAATCATATGTTACGGGGCGGTTAGGGGATGACTTACTCGCGAAAGTAAGGCACGAGGAAGTTATCCTTATCTGGGTTTGCCAGAATTATGCCTTCGAGGTGTGAACTCGCGACTTGCCGGTCTCCAGCGCTGCCCAAGATCTTGGCACGCATGTAGAAGGGGTCGACTATCACAATGTTCGGGGGTCTTGTCTCTAATGATCCGCATCTCCATACTCAGCGAAAATAGCCGAACGAAGGTGTAGTGCAGCGGATGAAGGTTAAACATAGCAAAGATGTCATCAAACCGCAGGACGATCGTACCCCCGACGGCGCTATCCACAAAGCCCTTGCCCTCTGGCACCTTGGCCACGAAAACCGGGTATGCCACATCATTCTCTCTGAGATGCCGCTTCTCCAAAGAAAGAACACTGTCATGCAGACTCCACATAGCACCGGTTGTAGCATTGAGCATATTTGTCGGTAGCATCGCCCTACCCGCCACATGCACCCTCCTCGAGATATCCTTAGGTGAAGGTGGCCCGTCCTGAGCACGGATCGTACTCGATGCCGGCTGGCTCGCACCGGCGCCCTTGTTAGTCTTTCGTTTCCGTCCCTTCTCTTGATCTGCTGTAATGGGATCGAGTTCTGCTCACAGACCGCCTTCTTGAGCATGTTGGGGCTGATAATATTTCGCACCTCAGCTATCTGAGGCTCGGTGAAGGCGGCAGCTGGAGGCGTCTCCTGAGAACTGAACGCTAGACGACGCCTGTTGCAATTGGGTTTCTCCGCCGTACCAGCTAGATCGCGGTCGTCTTTTTCAGGGTTGGGTTCTTGAGAAGGTGGCCCGCAGAACTCGTCACTGTACCCATGTTCGGCAAAGTACTTATCGACATTGGTAAATGTACCGTCGTCGTTGCGTCATCGTCCGGATCCTGTGCCATATGCATGTCCGGATCCTGTGCCATAGGGATGTCCAGCATGTCCGATAGCGTTGCGGCGTTCTTGCCATGGCTTGGCGCTGGCACGACTGGCGGTCTTGTCTGGGGGTGGTGTCCCCCGCCCCCAAACGAATCTGGCTCTTCGGCCAAAGCAGGGGCCAGCTTACGCAGGCGCTGAGGGTCATCACATCATGTTCGTCGGCCCCAGCGGGTCGAATCAGAGGTAACAACTCGTCGCAGCCTGGCAGCACCCGAACTAGTTCAACCCTATACAAGGTGGGTGGCATCGGATTACCATGGAACACGCGGTTGCCCGGTTGAACGATTTTGCCCGTGGCGACATCGACCAACTCGCTGCGCACGAAGTGCAGGAGAGTGCAAGGAACGTCGGCGGCGCCCTGCGAAAACATGTAGGGCGTCAGGGATGCCCAGTCAAAGGCAAGGAGATGAAGTCAACGGCCGAGAGGCTTAGTTACCGTGATGCCGTCGAGCTCGGCTAATGTCGAGGCACCGCCAACGGCGGGCGTGCAACTGACAGCGGGGCCATTGCTGGCGAGGTGCCGGCCGGCGTACACCTGGGTGCATTAAGCTCCAATGCCCGTGCCGGCGCCGGAGACACGAATACCGCCTCCGCCGGAGACACCAATGGCGCCGCCTGCGCGTTGTGCGAGTTGCTGGCCGTGAAGCTGGGAACCGGGGGAGGCCCCTGTTGGCCGCTCGCAATCCACGTCGTCAGCCCCTGAATCAAGGTAGGCACCATGGCGGTGAGCGTCGTTCCCAGTTGTTGTTGCACTTGCTCTTGGACAATCTCCGGAATCCGCGCCACTTGTGCCTTGAGTTCTTGAACCTCGCGCGACTGGCTTTCCGAGCTGGTCTTTTTCTCCTTTCGCCCACCAGCGGTATAGTATGACGACCATTTTGTGGACAAGCCTTTGCCGGCCACACGACCAGCTGACGACGGCTTACTGAGCTTATCCTTGTTTTTCATTACGTTCAACGCCCTATTTAAAGGGGTGTCGAAAGGGGAGCTCTGAGAGGACCCCGCGCTACTGCTTTTAGCCTCCTGCAGAAGGAATGTGAACCATTTAGAAATTTGGCTTCATTAATTAGAATGCAACCATATGGAGCTAATTACGCGGGGGTGTATTCCTTACCAAAACAAGCTCAAGCGCCCTGGTCTTCGGATCCGTGGTAAGCTCCTTTGTTACCGGGTCCTCCTTGTACCGGGCCCTGACAAAGTTCCTGGTCTGCTTGTCACGGTATTTCTCGAAGCGGGGCGGTAGGCCTTGCTCGGCACGCTCCGCGTCCTCCTTGTCCCATATAGGCTCCGCCACTCTGTAACCGCCGGGACCGAGTTGGTGGACCCCTAAGTTCAACTGCCGCATTTCTTTCCCCCACTGACTTGATTCGGAGGTTGCGCTACTCTCGCACTTGATCTTGAACTCCTTGTAGTCATCTTTGCTGATCAAAGGATATTTCGCCTTGATCTTCTCATAACTATCACCTTTTTCAATCATTGCCTTCACCGTGCTTCTCCAAGTAGACAGGGCCGTGCTCATCCTCGTGAGGGCGGCACTGTTCACTTTATTCCCTGAGAGGCGTGCGTTTGCAAAGTCAGCGGGGAACTTGTATCGTTCGTGCAGCTTCGTGAAGAGGAGGCTGCGCAAATTCCCTCTGTCCTTATGCCTTAGGTTCTCGATGTTGATCGAGATGGTGCTCCGGAGAATGCACCCGAGCTGAACCGAGTACCCCTTGACTAATTCTCTGGGCGCCGTTGGATGCCCGTCGGAGTTCACTTCAGTAAATTCCTCCTTGACGGTGCCGAGCACGCTCGGGCGCCGGTCCTACCGTTGCCTCTTCGGTTGGCTGCCATCTGTGCGTGCGCCGCCATCATCAGTGGTGGCATCCTCGGCGGCACCATCAGTGGTGTCATCCCCGACGCGACTAGGGGTTGTGTAGTCAGGATCGTTGTCTTCTGCGGCGTCCTCATAGCGGTGAGGTTCTTCCTCTAGCTCCTGGGACAGCTCCTAGAATTGCTTGCCGCCCGAACCGCCGGCCTCATCGTTGTGGGCCATGTTTCGCTCTAAATAGGAAAAAAGTTTGGTCAAAAAGTTGGTTATTGTCAAGGAACAAGATCATGGTCTCATCATTTAGGGTTTGTCGACACCGAGGCATCCTAAAAGCTAAGCTTTTATCATTTAGGGTTTGTCGACGCCGAGGCACCCTAAAAGCCTAAGCGTACATCATTTAGGTTCTCATCGACACCGAGGCACCTTAAAAGCCAAGGTTTTATCATTTTAGGGTTTGTCGACGCTGAGGCACCCTAAATGCTAAGTTAAGTTTTCATCATTTAGGGTTTATCGATGCCGAGGCACCCTAGGTTGACTGATATATATGGGTATCTTCTAATAATATACCCTACTTAATTAAGGACAAACACCAAGAGACAGTAAACATATCACACTTCTATATGTATAACACAAGAGGCAGTTGATCCTACTTAATTAAGTACTAAGATACCCCGGCCCATGCATTAGTCGCAAGTACCCCATATGTCCTATTTTTAGCAAAGTCATGGTAAAATTCACGGAAAATTTCAGCATGACCTTCGCTGAAAATAGGACATCTGGAGTACCCGAATTTGCCAGAACGGAAGTTAATCGACATTCCGGCAAACTCAAGGGCCTCTCGGGGTACCTGCAAAATCATCACGACACGATGGTCGGAGACAAAACCCAGCAAACTAGCAATTGATGGATCAACACGTAAAACATGTCCAACAAGAGCATATAATTCAACAACTCCACTGAAAATGAGAGCTGAAAGATGCAGGGAGCACAAACAGCTCAGAAAAATCAATCCATCTAGCATTTCAGGTTTTGCTAGAAATACCTTTAACATCAGTATCAGTATGATTATAGAGTCAACATCAGTATGATTTATAGAGTCAAATACCTTCAATGAGGGATACAAATAATTTTCATTTTCATATTTTAAGAACTATAAATAAACCATCCAGTAAGTATAATCAAGGTAATCAACCATTCCCATAAAACAAGACAAGTTTTATTTAGTACTGCTAATATGGTTGGAGATTACTATGTACATGTGGCAAGACTACTTTGATAACAAGGGCCACTAGTTGGCCAGTAGTTGAACTAGCAGCTTGGCCATCACTGACGCCACGCACTGCTGTGACAGCTCTCAGCAGTAACCTCCAAGGCTCTGACAACCGACACAGATAACCTGTCTCAATGATGAGCCTCAAGACAAGCTTCGCATTCTACTTTATGCTTCATTGAAGTTTAGAGAACTCTCCAAAAGAAAGGTTTAGGTGCCAATTGGTATCATGTTAAAGCCAGCAATGTAAAATGATATACAACCTTATGTAAAGTGCCAACTCCACAGATTTCTTTTTCACAACTTCTATATTATTTCTAGAAGCAACACAAGAGGGTTAAAAACCAGAATCTTGAGTTTAATTTTTTCCATAATTTTAGAGGCCCCACAAATTCAGTACAGGTATTTTATACCGTGTTAAAGACAGTAAAGTACAGAGGTTTAGCCCTGGTCCTTAGATTCAGTTTCCTAATCTTTTTGTTTTCTACAAAGATATTCCCAACCTTCATGATGCTGCTAAGAAAAGAGCTACACTCTGAATCTTTTATCTATTTATATATGTAAATTAGCACTCTGATGCTGGCCTTGACAAATGATCCCACTATGTTGTTTGCTGGAATCTGCAAAATGATCCCACTATGTTGACAAATGATCCCACTATGTTGGTATACTTGAGAACACTGTAACAAAATCAAAACCACAATAAACAGTGGTCAAATACAGAAGAAGGAACAATTTATTTGTGACATAGTTACAAATGATGACAGAATAAAGCAACACCCTGCACTAGCCTAAAAACAAGTGAAGTTTCACCCATATAAGAACAAGTGAATTCTAGTCACATTGACACTCCTGGTTTTCTACAAACACTAAGTACTAGGGCACACAAAAGTTCTGAAATTTGTGTGCCTAACTGAATTAACTGAATTTTCAGTAACCGAATAAACTGAATTTTCAAAACTGCAAGAAGCCATTTAAAAAAATCCTCTCATCTCATATGAGGAGTGCTAATCCTAAGACTAATAGTTTGTTGTGCAGTACATCTACAGTGATGCCATGTCCATTTGTCCCTCCCCAACTAGATACTAGAGTAGCACTGTTGATGCCCTGTTCTTGCTGAACTTTATGACAGTATATGCAACAACTTATCCTCTTAAGCCAAAACAACTTTGTAAGAGCCAGATGCAACTTGTTGAGCTAATTTTTTTAGATGACCCATAAGACAAACTGAAAATAGTTGTTGTTAGTGAACTAATCTGACCACTATAACATGTTCATCATTCAGCCATAGTTGTTGTTGCTGCTACAATTTCAGCAAGCAACATGCCTAAATCCAGTGCTTGTTTGACTTTACTGAATTACCAACGCATGGCACACAACACATTTATATTTTGTCAGGTCACACAACACATGCCTGAGGAGGAAGATTGAATTTTCTACAGAAGCATCATCAGGTACACTTCAACATGTGCTAGCAGCAACAAATGGTCAATATTCATTCTTATTTATGGTCAATATTTATAACATATCAACAAATGGCAAGAATATTGAGTAATCTACTGCAAATAATCTGTTGCAATTTGATCTACTCCAGAAAACTTTCAGTAACAAGCGAGAAGCATCTGCATTTTCTTAGTGAACTTTTGAGTGCATTTATCACTTGTTGGAGTATGCTACAGCTTCTGCAAATCACAAACTCCTTTAGTTTACATCTCAGTTTTAGCTAACACGACAGTTTCAGTGAAGGAGTCATAACTGAATAACAGGCACTATAAATGAATTTGATGGCATCAAACTAAATTTTCACTATAATATGTTCATCATTTAGCAGCAGTGTACAACCTTTGTCCTGGATTATTTCTCTACCTTCGTATCCACTGACTGAATTTCCTCTACAGCTTGACAACCAGTGTAAACTACTGTACTGAGAACAGCAAATTCAAACTCACAGCAACAAATTGAACAGTGAGTAAGCCTGAAGATTCTTCTCTTGCAAACCCCCAACCCTAGCTACTTAATTCTCCAACCCTCTTTCCTTGTCCAAAATTCTCCAACCCCCAACCCTAGAACACATCAGAAGGAAATCAAGAGGGGGAAGAGGGGGAAGCGGCTCAGGTGCTCACTGGGGAGGTCGAGGGCGACTCGGGGTAGCCAGAGCTTGTCGAGGCGGCGTGAATTCGGCGTCGAGCGGTGGCGATGGTGGCCGAGGCGGAGGAAATCGGCGGGCGTCGAAGGGATGGCTCGAGGGCGTCCGAGCTCATTTGGGTCCTCGTAGTCGAAGAGGAAGACGGTGGCGGTCCTCCTGGGCAGGCCGCGCGGTGTTGGACAACGAGCACGAGGTTGACGCAGGCGGGGCCACGGGGGGAGGGGGCGCTTGGGTGGGAGGACGTCGAGGGCGCGGGCGCGGGCGGAGGGGGGACGGCGAGGGAGGCGGCGCTCGGCTCGGGGAGGCGGCGTTGGGGGTGGTGGTGGTCGTGTGTGGCGGGGGCAGCGAGCACGGCCGGGGACGGCGAGCACGGGGGCGGTGGTGGTCGGGCGCGGGTGAGATGAGGCAGGGGAAGGATTAGAGAGAAATGTGAGAGATTGGGTATTTTAGTGTGGGGGGAGGCTTAGCAATGGCGCACCACCTAGCTGTGCGCCATTAGTATGTTTTTTTAGATAGCAATGGCGCACCCCAGAGCGGTGCGCCATTAGTAATCTTTTTTTTAGATAGCAATGGCGCACCACCCAGCGGTGCGCCATCAGTATTAATTTTTTTTTTGCATAGCAATGGCGCACACTACTAGGAAAAGGGCTATAGACAATATGCACACTAATGACGCACCAGACATGTGGTGCGCCACTAGTATATAGCAGTGGCGCACCGTGTGCTGGTGCGCCATTAGTGTGATAGACACTAATGGCACACCACAACTCTGGTGCGCCACTACTAACAATTTTTTTTTCTTTTTTTCCAAAAAATACTAATGGCGCACCGTGTGCTGGTGCGCCATTAGTGTGATAGACACTAATGGCGCACCAGAAACATGGTGCGCCACTACTAACAAAATTTGTTTTTTGTTTTTTTCCAAAAATACTAATGGCGCACCGTGGCACAGTGCGCCATTACTAGTGTTAACTAGTAATGGCGCACCAGTCACCCCGTGCGTCACTAGCTCTCCACCCCACATCCATCCACCCATCCATCCTTCCATCTAGAGAAAAGGCACCCTGCAGCACGGCCTCTCCCTCTCCCTCTCTCGCTCGTCTCTCCCTGCTCCCTCCCCGCACCCACGAAACCCTCGCCACCGCTGCCTACGCCGCTCGATTCCGGCGTGTTCCGGCGGCCCTCGCCGGCGCGCAGCACAGATCCGTGCTCCCCTGCCGCCGCTCTTCCCTTCCCTCCGGCCAGATCTGCCTCTCACGGCCCCGAGAGCTCACCCACGACCCCTCCCCATGGCTAGGGTTTCGAGGGTGGCGTCCCCTCCAACTCCGGCGTGTCGCTGGCGACTCTGCTCAGCCCTCTCCGACGCCCACCGCAAGTCCCACGGGCGGCTCCGCCTCGTGGTCGGTGCTCCTGCACCCGGTGGTTGCGGGGCGGACGCACGCGGCGGGTAAACTCCGGCGAGACGGCGGTGCACTGCATCGGCTAAAGCACCCCCATGGTGAGCCCCTATGCACTCCTCTGTTCCCCCCTTTTCCTTGTATAATGATGCTTCACATTGCTTGATATGAATGTGATTTTGGTCAATCTTCACTTCCGCCTAGCTAGCTAAAAGAAACGTGTGTTTGTTTATGTATGCTATAACAAATCCCGTACGTGTATGCTAGCTAAAAGAAGCAACCAAGCTAGTAGCTTAATTGATATACAGGAAACTAGCTAGATGTGCGTCCCTAACAATGTGTTCATCAGGCCGCTCTCGGGTATCGTTTGAGTGCGCCAATTAGTTCGGCCAGCCTCTATGATTTATTCTCAAAGTTGCCGGAGTGCTTCTATTTGTGAAAAAATCGACGCAACAAAAAAATATTAATCAGTCCGCTCTCTCAAAGTCAAGTTTGGGTTGCTGCATATGAATGGATTTCTTTTCTCAGTTTGGGAGCTAGGTACTGGTGGAGGTGGTTTATCCATAGATAGCATACACTTGCGCATTTTTTTGAGTTCTTCTGTTGCGAATGAAAACAACCATCATGGATCTCCTCTGTTTTCAAGCAGCTTGCTTCTCCATGTATGTCTTGCAGCATATTCATATTGCTCCTCTTTTATTCAGTAGCAACGGAAGTTGATGAAATTTAAGTGTCGTGTTGTTCTAGAGATGCAGGGAGGGAGGGACGTCCATCGATTGGACTGCAAGGATTGGATGCAAACCAATGCACATGCGGAGGAGAGATGCAAGCCATGCCGTGACCTGAAGGTCCCTGCCGTGAACCCCTTCCCCTTGACGTGTATAATCATGCTCAACATATGATTTTTTTAATCTTCAATTCAGCCTAGCTAGCTGTTGTAGTACTTTCTTGTCTCCTTCCAAATGTTGCCCCAGTCTGTTGAGTTTCTTATTGCTCCAGGTAGTACTGCTATTTTTCTGCTCTGCGATTTGACGTGCATGGTTCCAGGCTACCAGTCTACCACTTTTGTTGCTGTGATGTCGAGCTCTGCTTTCATTATTATCACGAGTTGCAAAATTAGTAGCAAGTAAACTTTTGTTAACTTGTTGGCTGAACCAATGGAACTACTATTATATTTGATTTGTCGCTCAACTAGTTCTGCAATGATTGGATCGAATGATGGCATGACCCTACTGTTATCATTGCAATTATCTTGGTCTTATAGATGTTATTGTTCCTGTCATATAGCACATGCTACTTTCTTTATTAGTTGGCTGCTGGTTCTATTTGTTCATATGTATAAGTGCTAACGTTTCTTTGTTATCTTATAAAGGATATAGTCCTTCATTTGTATATAGCTGTAACTCTCTTATTGATCAACATATATTGATTCATCTCTTTACTGCAATTATTCTGTAGTTCATGACTTGCTCCCGTAGTGGTATAAAATTATAGTTTCTCTTTCAAGCTGGTATTGTGTTTGATATATACTAGTCTTTATCTAAATACCATGTATTGGTATTTCTTGTATGGTTTAGTACATCATCTACTGGTGGTTTAGTTGTATTTGTACAGGACATAGTCCTGATGGTTGCATGTAGTGATAATTCTTTCTTTGCATTAGCTATTTCATATGTTTCACATGATTTAGATGCATGCTTATACTCCTATCTATACCAGGTGCATGTGTTGTGCTTGTGTACCTATATACAGAATAGTACCCATGTGTAAGTGGGTGTATGTGTTCTGCTTACAGCAGATGTTTAGTAAATGTGCTATCAATGGCCTATTTCTTCTTGTAGGTTATGGACTATATCTTTCCTTGCCAATTACCTCTCTCTTAAATCTGATTTGGACAGATGCTACACTGGTCTCTTCACTTCCTTTCTTTCTCGCCTACTCTCACTGATAAGAACAGGTGCTCCTTAATCTTGCCATGCCAATGATGGTGTCCTGAGGTTCTCATCATTACTTAACAACAGATGTTGCACTACTTACCATGTAATTCTGGAAATATATGCTCATATCTAGTTCTGCATAAAAAATGACAGTATTGACATGTTATAAATAGTTTGTTTGTCTTTCTGTTTATTTTGTTACATTTTGCAGGGATAAAGTGAAGAAAAAGAAGAAAAGATTACTAGAAGATTAGTTTTAGGATTTTCTTTTATTTCCTTGCAATTTTCCTTTTATTGGAAACTTGTAAAGACATTGTAATATTCTTACTATAATAAAAATTATGATTCTATTTCATTTTTTGTTTTAAAATTATTTTTCCTTATACGTTGTTTTCTGTAAATTTAGATTTTTTTATTTCCAAATACATTACTAGTGGCGCATTTAAGCCCTTATTAGTGGCGCACCTTCCTTTATTACTAGTGGTGCACCTATAAGGTTATTAGTGGCGCACCTGGAGGGAATACCAGTGGAGCACCGAATGATATACTAATGGCGCACCACATGGTGCGCCATTAGTATCTGGTATACTAATGGCGCACCTGTGGTGCGCCATTAGTAATTAATACTAGTGGCGTGGTACTAGTGGCGCACCAGTAGTGCGCCATTAGTAGGCAAAACTGGTGCGCCACTAGTAGGCCTTTTCCTAGTAGTGGCACCACCCAGAGGTGCGCCATAAGTAATTATTATTATTATTATTATTTTTTGTTGCATCTAATAATTTTTTTAGAAAATGAATATGAATATGAAACAGTTATAATTTTTTATAAAAACAGTAATAAGTTTTTTTTAAATACCATCAAATTTGTTATTTGAAAATATCATCAAATTTGTGATTTGAAAATATAATCAAATTTGTTTTTTTGGATTTTTAGTTGCATTCATTTGTAACGGTGGAGCGGGGGAGGGTGCGGGGGGTCGGCGGCGGCGGTGGAGCGGGGGAGGGTGCGGGGGGTCGTCGGCGGCGGTGGAGCGGGGGAGGGTGCGGGGGGTCGTCGGCGGCGGTGGAGCGGAGGAGGGTGCCGTGGGTCGTCGGCGGCGGTGGAGCGGGGAGAGGGTGCGGGGGGTGCTCGGCGGCGAGGGGGATCTGGCGAGGTGGGATAGCGATCGAGATGGAGGGGGATCGAGATCGAGTGTCCTCATGAATATTCAATATTTTTTCATATTGAATATGAAAAAATATCATCAAATTTGAAAAAAATATTCATGAATTTAGAAAGTGCCCATGAAATTTAAAAATATTCATGAGTTCAAAAAGTGCCCATGAAATACAATCGAGAAATGAAGGCTACAATTTAAATACAATCGATCTTAGCTAGCTATCTGTTCACAATCTTCTTGCCCTTATTTTTCGTAAATGGAGTTCTTCTCTTGAACGGACGTCCTTTAGGTAGGGTGGTCCTACTTCTTCTTGTGGTGTATGCTGATACTTCATCGTCGTCGTCATGTTCCATCTTCGGGTCGCCGTACTTGTCGAAGTCTTGCTCATTGGCGACTCCATCCATTCCGATGATCTTCCTTTTGCCTCTCCTCACGACAACACGACTGGGCTTTGACGGGTCGGTAATGAAGAAGCATTGGTCCACTTGGGAAGCCAGTACCCATGGCTCATTTTTCGCGGTGACGTTCGCGCCTGCGGTCTTGGATTTGGCTTCGGGTATAACCATGGTGGTGAAATACCGGTCTTCTTTTATGACGCTCTTGGCCCATCTGACACGGAACATCGGGACCTTCTCTCCAGCGTAGCTCAGCTCCCAGATCTCCTCGATCCTTCCGTAGTATCTGTCGTTTTCGTTACAGGTGTAGGATTCCATCATTACCCCGGAGTTCTGATAACCATCGCTCTTCATGTCCTTGTCCTCGCTGTAGAATGTGTAGCCGTTGATATCGTACGCCTCATGCGTCATCAGGTTGTGCTCGGCGCCCTGTGACAAGGCGAATATGAGTTGTTCTTCCGCAGAAGAATCCTCATGTAAAGGGTACGACAGAAGCTTCTGCTTGAACCAGCGTGAAACATGAGTTGTGCTCTTTGATTATATCTCCGTCCGTCCTCTGTTGGCCTCGGTCATTGTACGTCTTCTCAATAAAGGCTTTGTGCTCTATCGCCCGAGGATCGACCACGTCTATGTGTTGTAGCGCGACTAGGTTTGCTCTTTCAAAGTCGGCGAGTCGACCCTCGAAGTCGACATGCATTTCGCGGCGACCCTCACGGTGACCCCATCCAGCGAGCCTGCCGATGTGCCTGTTGACGGGCAGACCAACGGGGTGCTCGATGCCTAGATAATTTGTGCAGTAGGAGATACACTCTTCGGTCAGAAAGCCCCTGGCTATGCTTCCCTCTGGACGTGTCATGTTGCGAACGTATCCTTTGATGACACCATTCATCCTTGCAAACGGCATCATGCTGTGCAGGAACGTCGGCCCGAGTTGGATGATTTCCTCCACGATATGGACCAGCAGATGCACCATAACGTCGAAGAATGCGGGCGGGAAGTACATCTCAAGCTCGCATAGTATCACCACGATCTCTTCCTGTAGCCTTCTGAGTTGCCTCACGCCAACCGACTTCCGAGAGATGACGTCGAAAAAGTTGCATAGGCCAAATAGCGTTTCACGGACGTGCGCGTCCATGATCCCACGGATTGCAACTGGAAGTATCTGCGTCATCAGCACGTGACAGTCGTGAGACTTCATCCCGCTGAACTTTCGCTTCGCTGGGTGTAGGTATCTGCTTATCTTCCCCACGTAACCGTAAGGAAGTTTTACTCCTACGAGGCAGGTGAAAAACTGATCGATCTCCTCCTGACTTAGAGTGAAGCACGCGGGAGGGTAGTCATTTCCGGTCTTCTTGGCCTTTTTGCATTTGCGACGACTTTCCGTGTCCTGCTTCGCCTCATCATCATCATTAGCGTGAAGCTCCTCCCTGATGCCATTGATTTCAAGTCTGCCCTTGCTTTCGGCCCATCTTTGGTCCTCTCTGGCATGTTGAGCAGGGTACCAAGCAGACTCTCGCACACGTTCTTCGTGATATGCATGACATCAAGGCTGTGAGGCACACGGTGGATCTTCCAGTACGGCAAGTCCCAGAAAACAGACCTCGTTTGCCATACCTTCAGCAGCGGCTCTGACGCCTTTCACTTCTTTCCCGGCTCTGGCGCCTTTTGCTTCTTTCCCGGCAGTTGGCAATCTTTCTAATTTTTCAACAGCTCGTCTATTTCCTCGCCGCTCCTCGTACGCGGACGTCTTCGGGGTTCGGTTTCACCATCGAACAGATCCTTGCGTTTCCTGCACGGGTCATCGTCGCGAAGCCACCTTCGATGTCCCATGAACACGGCTTTAGAAGACCCGGGATCTCTATCTAGCTGGTGATACATTGTGTCATCCATGCACCTGACGCATCCAGAAAATCCGTGGACCACCTGCCCCGCGAGATATCCGTAACCGAGATAGTCGTGCACCGTCGTGAGCAGTGCGGCTCTCATAGGGAAATATTCTTTCTCTGCGGCGTCCCACGTATTGGCTGGCGTTTTCCACAACGTGTCTAGCTCCTCTTTCAGCAGCCCCATATACAGATTGATGTCGTTCCCTAGTTGTGTCGGCCCTTCAATTAGCATACTCATGTGAATGTACTTCCTCTTCATGCGCAACCAGGGGGAAGGTTGTACATCCACAAAAACATAGGCCAGGTGCTATGTGTGCTTCTCTGGCTGCCAAACGAATTGACTCCATCGGTGCTCGTGCCCAGCACGATGTTCCTTGGATCCTTCCCAAATTCTGGGTGTTCGAAGTTCAAGGCTTGCCACTGGCTCCCATCCTTAGGGTGACTCAGCATCTTGTCTTTTTTATTTATCTCCGGATCATTTGCGTCATCTTCTCCCTTCTTCTCCTCCCTATCCGCGTGCCAACACAGGGGCTTTGCCACCTTAGGGTCCGCGAAATACCGCTGCAGACGAGGAGTGATCGGAAAGTGCCACACCACTTTTCGAGGAGCTTTCTTCCTCTTCTTGTATCGAGTGACGCCGCACACCGGACATATGGTAGACTCCGCGTGCTTGTCCCGATAAATGATGCAATTG
This sequence comes from Triticum aestivum, assembly GCF_018294505.1. Classification (NCBI taxonomy): domain Eukaryota; kingdom Viridiplantae; phylum Streptophyta; class Magnoliopsida; order Poales; family Poaceae; genus Triticum; species Triticum aestivum. The sequence goes on from NC_057814.1 coordinate 145,659,933, forward strand.
TTCATGCACACATGGTATTTCACGTGCGGTAAATCCAGAGGACACACGATTTTCTTCGCCTCCTCGAAACTGGTCGGGCACTTGTTCCCCTTGGGAAGACGTTCGTGCCAGAATGACATGTTCTCATCGAAGCATGTGTCGGTCATTTTGTGTTTTACCTTCATCTCCAGAGCCATGAGCGTTACTTTCAGGCGGGTATCCTCGGGCCTGCATCCTTCATACAATGGAGTAACCGCGTCTATCTCCAGTTGATCCAGCTTGGCTTTCTCTCGGGCGGTAGCTCTTGCGTTATCCGTCTGCTTGAGAAGCAGCTCTTGAATATGAGGGTCCTGCACCCAGCCCATCGATGGTCCATCGTCGTCTGCTCCGCCGGCATCTTCATCTTCATGATCATGCCCTTCATCTGCTCCGGCATCTTCCTCATCATCATGTCCGGCATCTTCTACATGATGACTGTGTACAGCATCACCGTCGTGATCATGTCCTGGAGATTATTCGTCTTCTCGCCCGCCCGAGCCGCGGTGGTTGTCTTGCTGCCCTTCCTCATTTCTTGCCCGGCCCCCATGGACGACTTCATAGTCATCTTCATCACCTTGCCACCGATAGCCATCCATGAAACCACGCAAGAGCAGGTGGTCCCGCACCTGCCCGGAATCCGGGTCCGCAATAAGGCTCTTCAGCTTGCATCTTCGACACGGACATCTTATCTCCGTCTCATTCTTTTGAAGCATCTCGGCCTTCGCGGAGCTCAAAAACCTATTCATTTCGCCTGCTTGGTAGAGCAAAACGATATTTTAGAACCAAGAAAAAATTTGGCATGACTTTCCCTAAAAATAGGACCAAAAAGAATGCATAGTGCCAAAATTCTCGCCGAAACGGAAATGAATCAACATTCCGGCAAAATATTGGCAACTATCACATTTCAAATACCGGTACCTGCAAACACAAACATATATGCAACACCACAAACATATGCAACACCACAAACATACATAGATCTAGCTAGGCTATAAAAAGTGCATGTCCACGTTGTTGGAGGGAGAACAACATAAAGATAGCTTCCCCCTTACTTACCTATCAAAAAAAGGTAATTTAACCACTTAATTTGGATGAATCTATGGTGCAAATGAGGTGAGGAGGAGGAGGCAGCCGAGACAAGCTTGGAGGAGGAGGTGGAGAGAATGAAGTGGGGAAAGTGAGTGGGTAGGCGTGGCTGTCCAAAATATCTAGCTGGTCCCAGGTTACTAATGGCGCACCACCTACAAATGTGCCATTAGTAACCCTGGTTACTAATGGCGCACCTGCTGGTGGTGCTCCATTAGTAGTTTTGCAAAAAATAATAAAAAAATATACACTAATGGCGCACCAGGGCACAGCGCGCCATTACTAGTTTAAACCAGTAATGGCGCACTATACCCTGGTGCGCCATTAGTAGTTTTGCAAAAAAAAAATATAGTAGTGGCGCACTATGTGGCTGGTGCGCCATTACAAGTTAGAACTAGTAATGGCGCACTGTGCCCTGGTGCGCCATTAGTATGTTTGGAAAAAAAATTTGTTACTAGTGGCGCACCGTGTGTCTGGTGCACCATTAGTGGCCATTTCATCTATAGCCCTTTTCCTAGTAGTGTGATGGAGTTGTGCCCCATGGAACAGTGTTATGTCGTTCTTATTGGTGGACGGATATCATCAAAATCAAAAAGCTTTCAGGTTGCATTCTGTGGTTACTATAAACATGGGAGATTCTGCTCTGTTCTGGTTTGATGCTTGGATATTTATAGGATCATCTGTTCCTCTCAGGGAGAGGTGTCCCAGGCTTTTCTCTTTTGCCATTGATGACAAGATATCTGTGAGGGATGCTAGTAATACTATGGATATGTCTGAACTCTTTCATCTACCCTTGTCGCCAGAAGCAATGGAAGAGATGATTACCCAGCAGACTGGTCTTCTGAAACTAAATGCAGATGAGAGCATCAATGATTTTTTTGTCTTGGACACCTGGCAGAGGGAAATTCTCTGCCAAGAGCTACTATACAGTGATGTATGCTCACCTCCCGACTGATGCGCCGGCTAAATGGATTTGGGAAAGTGGGTCAACAATGAAGATCAAAGTGTTTGTGTGGCTAATGCTCAATGACAGACTCAACATCAGAGATTTATTGGTCAGGAGGCACTGGAGGTCACCTCAGGAGGATAACACATGCCCTTTGTGTCATGCCCAAGCTCATGAGGACAAAGATCACCTTTTCTTCACTTGTCAATTCAATACAAGGATCTGGAACTATTTGCAAATACAATGGCTAGCTGGTCTGTGTCCCACAGAGTGTTTGATTGCTGCAAGGCAAAGTTTTGGCCTAAAGAGGTGGTTTATGTGGCTGCATGGAACATCTGGTTGCTAAGAAATGGAAGAATTTTCATAAATGAGAGACACACCTTTGCAGCATGGAAGAGGAGCTTTATCCATGATATTACTCTGTTGTCCCACAGATTCAAGCCCAACCTGAAGCCTATGTTGTTACATTGGATTAATTCTTTGCCCTAGTTGGCTTTCCAATACTCCTATAAATATGTATTTTTGCATGTAAATATGTACATATGCTCATAGGTAAGTAGCTTTCTTCTAGCTTTTATTTTGTTACCAGGACATTTTGTATTTTGTTGGTTGGGTTTTAATAAATCACTATCGGGTTGTTGCCTCACAGTTTCTTGTCAAAAAAGTTACTACCTAGAGTTGACACTCTTCCAAACCCACTTCCTATAATATTGCAAACATTATTATCAATTTCATATTCATCATGGGGCATAAATAAATTTTCAAGACCATAAGAAGAATCACCCCAATCATGATCATTACAATAAGTAGTGGACATAGCAAAATTAGCATCCCCAAGCTTAGGGTTTTGCAAATTATTAGCACAATTGACATCAATAGAATTTATAATAACATCATTGCAATCATGCTTTTGATTCAAGGAACTATCAAGGATAGGTGCAATAGCAATAATCTCATGTTTAACATAAGGAACTGTAGCAAAAGCATCTCCATATATATTGGCATCATGGCCACAAGAATAGCAAGCATCATGTTCATCAAGGGTGACGGAGTTCTGGATTAGGGGGTCCCCGAGCGTCCGGGCTATGTGACATGGCCTGGACTGATGGGCCGTGAAGATACAAGACGGAAGGCTTTCCCCCGTGTCCGGATGGGACTCTCCATTGCGTGGATGGCAAGCTTGGCGTTCGGATATGAAGATTCCTCTCTGTAAACCGACTCTGTACAACCCGAGGCCCCTCGGGTGTCTATATAAACCGGAGGGTTTAGTCCGTAGAGGGAATCATAATCATATAGGCTAGACGTCTAGGGTTTAGCCATTACGATCTCGAGGTAGATCAACTCTCGTAACCCCTATACTCATCAAAGTCAATCAAGCAGGAAGTAGGGTATTACCTCCATTAAGAGGGCCCAAACCTGGGTAAACATCGTGTCCCTTTCTCCTATTACCTTTGATCCTTAGACGCACAGTTCGGGACCCCCTACCTGAGATCTGCCGGTTTTGACACCGATATTGGTGCTTTCATTGAGAGTTCCACTGTGCAGTCATGGAAAGGCTCGATGGCTCCATCGATCATCTACAACAATGCTGCCGTGAAGGAGATTTTTCTCCCCAGCGAAATTTTTGTATTCGGCGGCTTCACACTGCGGGCCAACTCCGCTGGCCACCTAGAGTAGATCGACAGCTACGCCCCTGGTCATCAGATCAGTTTTGGAAATCTCAACTATGTCGCTGATATCCAAGGAGACTTGATCTTCCAGGGGTTCATGGCCCCAACCACCGCTCTGGCCTTAGATCCGGAGCACGTCACCAGGTCCGAAGACGGGAGTTTAGAGCCTGCCGGACTCTCTGCAGCTATAGAGCTCGATACTGGAGAACCGGAGGGGATAGCATCACCGGCAGGCCCAGAGTTACGTCAGGCTCCCTCTATCATCATAAAGCTGGACCCTTCTCCGAACACTAGCTCCGAACCCTCGAAGTCTGCGTCATGTGAGCTCGGCCAGGGAACTTCTGTCCCGCCCAACTCAACGGACTCTCGCTTCCCCATCCAAACCTCGCTCTTAAACGAGGCTTTAGACTTAATGTGATCCTTCGCCATCACAGAGGAATCGCTTCCGAATTGCGCCCAGCCCGGACTAGGGGCTGAAAGCAGGGAATTTTACTTCCCACCCACCACCCACTTCATAGCCACTATCGAGGATTTAACCGATATGCTCGATTACGCCTCTAAAGACATCGACAGTATGAACGACGATGGCGGAGAGGAGCAGGCCCAAGACCCGCCGTTCACCGGGCGCTGGACGGCCACTTCCTCATATGACGTGTACATGGTGGAGACACCTAAAGAAGGCGACGACGATGAAGAGAAGAATCCAGTCGAGGACGAACCTCCTGAGATACCACCAAAGCGTCGACGTCAGCGACGCCGCTCTAAATTGCGTCGCGGAAAAGATAGCAATACCAGCACTAGAGACAATAATACTCCAGAGAATGCTGAAGACCAAGAAGCCCCCATCGAACCAACATCGGAACTGGATGATTGGGAGGACGGGCAAGTTGACCTGACGAGCCAGCAGGGAATGAGGACTCGGAGGATAGCAACTATCTATGACTCTCCGAGGACGGCGTGAGCCTCGGCGTCGAAGATTTCATCATGCCAGAGGAACCCCTTGAACAAGAGCGCTTTAAGCGCCGGCTAATAGCCACTGCAAGAAGCCTGAAAAAGAAGCAGCGGCATCTTCAACCTGATCAAGATCTTCTCAATGATAGATGGACTAATGTCCTGGCAGCCGAGGAATACGGCCTTGAACGCCCAACTAAGAGTTACCCAAACCGCAAGCTGCTACCCCAATTCGACGATGAGGCGCTGGAGCCCATACCACCAGCGCGTAACGCTGCTGACGGACCTGACCGACCACCACGTGGCCGGGACAGAACAACAACTCAAGCCGAACACCAGCCCACACCATCTCATCGTAAAGGCAGAGAAACAACAGCTCAGGGATAGACCTATGACCCATGACAGGACCTGGAAAATAGAGCCGGTCAGACCAGATCAATCTACGGATCAGGGGGGCATGCCCCGGCGCGAGAAGACGGCTATCAAGCCTGGCGCGACAAGCATAACCACGCCCGGGCCGGAAACCGCATACGGACGTCATCCGAACTGCGTCGTGACATGGCCCGATACAGAGGTGCCACACACCCCCTATGCTTCACCGATGAGGTAATGGAGCACCAGTTCCCAGAAGGGTTTAAACCCGTGAACATCGAATCATACGATGGCACAACAGATCCCGTAGTATGGATCGAAGATTTTCTTCTCCACATTCACATGGCTCGCGGTGATGATCTACATGCCATCAAATACCTCCCACTAAAACTTAAGGGACCAGCTCGGCACTGGTTAACAGCCTCCTAGAAAACTTTATCAGAAGCTGGGAAGACTTGGAAGACGCCTTTAGAGACAACTTCCAAGGCATGTATATCCGGCCTCCGGACATCGATGACCTCAGTCACATAGTCCAGCAGCCCGGAGAGTCGGCCAAGAAATTTTGGACCAGGTTCCTAATAAAAAAGAACCAGATTGTCGACTGTCCGGACGCCGAAGCACTAGTGGCCTTTAAACATAGCATATGCGACGAATGGCTCGCCCGACACCTCGGCCAAGAAAAGACGAAGTCCATGGCAGCCCTTACAGCACTCATGACCCGCTTTTGCACGGGCGAAGATAGCTGGCTAGCTCGTAGCAGTAACAGTACCAGCGACCCTGGCACTTCCGAAGTCAGAAACGGCAATGGCAGGTCCTGGCGCAACAAACACAAGCGTCTAAGCAGCAATGAAAATACCGAAGATACGACAGTCAACATCGGATTCAGTGGCCCCAAGTCCGGTCAGCGGAAGAGGCCATTCAAAAGAAACAAAGACAGTCCATCTAGCTTGGACCGAATACTCGATCGACCCTGCCAAATTCACGATACCCCCGACAAGCCTGCCAATCATACCAACAGAAGTTGTTGGGTCTTTAAACAGGTCGGTAAGTTAAATACCAAACATAAGGAGAAAGGGTCGCCTAGCGAGGATGACAATGAGGAGCCTCGTCCACTGAACACAGGGGGACAGAAGAAATTTCTCCCCCGAGGTTAAATCGAAGAATATGATATACGTTACTCACATCCCCAAGAGGGAGGGCAAGCGCGCGCTAACGGACGTCTATGCGATAGAGCCAGTCGCCCCAAAATTCAACCCATGGTGAGCCTGTCCGATCACTTTCGATCACAGAGACCATCCGACCAGCATCCGTCATGGAGGTTCGGCCGCACTGGTCCTCGACCCAATTATTGATGGATTCCACCTTACGCGAGTCTTCATGGACTGCGGCGGCAGCCTTAACCTTCTCTATCAGGACACAGTCCGCAAGATGGGTATTGATCCGTCAAGAATCAAGCCCACCAAAACTACCTTTAAAGGAGTAATACTCGGTGTAGAGGCCCGCTGCACGGGCTCAATCACATTGGAGGTCGTCTTCGATTCGCCGGACAACTTCCGAAGCGAAGATTTGATCCTCGACATCGTCCCTTTCTGCAGTGGCTACCATGCACTGCTCGGACGAACCGCGTTCGCTCACTTCAATGGGGTTCCACACAATGCCTATCTCATACTCAAGATGCCCGGACCACGCGGGTCATAACAGTCAATGGAAACATGGAACGCTCCCTCCATACTGAGGAGCACACTGCGGCCCTGGCAGCGGAGGTACAAGGCGGCCTTATCAAGCCAACTATTCCATTGGCGGCCAAGCCCCCGGACACTATCAAACGAGTCAGGACTGCCCCGCAGCACGACAGTCCAGCTCGCCAGGAGCTCGATTAGCAATTGGGCCTCCGTCTTAGCCCCAATTGAATTGCGGCATATGTACCACGCGTACATAACTACGCACTAAAGATACCATGGGCAAAGATGGAGGCATAGTAAAGATAAAGTCCACGATACGGCTAGACCCTATCCGGACCCTCATATTTCTTTTTTATCTTATTTTTATTTTTCCAGGTTCCTTGCAACCCACATCACCTTTCGACGGTACCAAGGGCCCTTTTCTGGGCCCATCATTGAAACCCGCTCGTTGATCCTTTCGAAGGATAACACGCCAAGGAGAAGAGCAGCGTAGACGCGTGGCAGAGTATCTAAAGGGTCTTTAAAGATCACCTCGTCGGTTTTCAGGACCCGTACACAGCTTTCCCTTGTGCTCGGCATGTAAAATAGCCTTGTTGCTTATCGCATTATTTGTACAAATACATTTTGACATATCAATCAAACTATAATGGAAACAGTTTCTCGCCCAACCTATACGACACTGGCTTATTTCTTAATCTGCATTTCCCTATTTTTTCGACCGATTGTCATGTACACCTCGGTATGACTTAAATCACCAGGGGCTCTATTGAGCCACGTACATTTCATGAACATAAAATAAGTCCGAACACCTTTATAGTACAATTCGGCATCCCGAATATAGCATTATATGCATCGGCTCCGAATTATGTCTTTGGTCAATAGTTGGGTTGCCCGGCTCCTGTGGTTACTGCCTTACGTTCTGCTTGTTCGGCTAAGGTAGTAAAGCGAGAACTACTGCAATTGTGTTTCTGGTTCATTCGGACAAACACCTCAGTAGAGAAAGCCGAAAACTGACTGTCATGATGCGGCGAGAGCTGGTCAGCTATTCGTGACTAAGTATAAATCTTTTGGGATTTTTTCCGCATGACACGACACACCGGCCTTCACCTGGTCGGGCATTTACAGCACCCAAGTTCGGATAATCGAATAATACTAGGGGCTGCGCCTACACTCCCATTGTCAAAATCCTATGGCTAAGTGAGAGTGATAAAGCCACATAGTCCGATTGTCTAGTTCGCCGCACTAACACCTCCTTCAAGGACCAAGTCATTGGGTCAAGTGTGTTTAGATGCTATCCCGAACACCCTCGTACTACCTACGTAGGGGCTGAAGCCGACGACTGGCCAACTCTCAGATACCGTAAACGGCCGCACATGAGGAAACATTTTAAAGTAAAACAAGCAACATATCTTACATAAGCCTTATTTCATAATACAAAGTTGGACAACATGGATACATTCATTCAAAATGATGTCCTTCGAACACTACAATGCGGGATCCTTCCAGGACGTCATTGAAATACCGCTCTGGCGTGCGGTGCTCTTTGCCTGCGGGCGGTCCCTCATTTGCGAGCTTGACGGCATTCATCTTCGCCCACTGCACTTTGACACGGGCGAAGGCCATCCGCGCACCTTCGGTACAGACCGACCGCTTCACGGCATCAAGCCGGGGGCACGCATTGACCAGCCGCTTCACGAGCCCGAAGTAACTGCTGGGTATGGGTTCGACAGGCCAAGGACAGATTATAAAATCCCTCATGGCCAATCTGGCCATCCTATGCAGTTCGGTCAACTGTTTCAGCTGATCGCTGAGGGGCACTGGATGCTCTGGCGCAAGGTACTGTGACCAAAACAGCTTCTCTGTTGAGCTCTCCTCTTTGGCTCGGAAGAACTCCGCAGCATCAACAACACTCCGGGGCAGATCTGCAAATGCTCCTGGAGAACTCCAACCCGGGTCAGTAAGATGTAACTTCTCCTCACAAATTTGCGCTGCATATCAAAGGCCTTACCAGCCGCGATCTGTTTTGCCTCTTGGATCTCCCGGAGGGAGCCTTGGGCTTCAGCCCGGGCCTCCAGTGCACTTTGGAGGGCCTTAGCAAGTTCGGAATTTTGATCTGAAATCTTGCGCTCTAAAGACTCACATTTGCTTATAGCATCCTTGAGCTCTGCTGGACTTCCTCCACCCTTGATTCATGTTTCAGGCGGGTGGCTCGTTCCTCCTCCGCCTCCTTCTTCGCTTCGGCCAGCGCGCTCTTGAGGGTCTCGACCTCAGACACGTCAGTTATGAGCATAATTATAAAAATCATTCAGATAACAAATCAGAGATGATATCATTTCAGACGTGTTTCGGTATCACATATCTTACTTTGCCTCTAACTTCCGCCTCAGCTCGCGCTTCAGCGGCATGGGAAGCCGACGCCTCCATCGCAGCCTGTTTGTTCAAATAGATATGTATGTTAATCTCGTGCGCGAGTTATTAGATCCTCTGTTCAGCCTTTCTTTGCGAACACCGAACAGAGTCTCAGGGGCTACTATCTATACACAGGCATTCCTCCTCTATAGCTAAAAGGCATTATATCACATACCTCAAAGCCTCTCAGAAGGCTAGTGTAGGCCTCGTTCAATCCGCTTTTAGCGGACCGAACATTTTCAACCACCGTACCCATAAGGGTATGATGTTCTTCCACAATGGTGGAGTTCTGAAGTGCTCCCACCAGAGTGTCCGGCGCCTCCGGATTGACAGAGGTCGCCGGTGGAGTGGGCGTGCCCCCTTCTTTTGAAGGAGGCTGCTCATATGACTCCGGAGCCGTGTGGGTCTCCGAAATGACATTTGGTTGGGGGCCAGATTGGACATGGCCCCCTCCCTAGTCTCCATGGGGGTCGGTTCCCCCATGTTCTCGGCAGCAGGGGTATCACCCTTTGGCGCCATCTTGGTGGCTTCCCGCACCTCTCCCTGACCCTGGAGGGTCCATCGGGACAACACCTCGGTGTTATACATAGCAGTGGGGGGAGGCTGGCGGAGGTGACTCGCTCTCCATCATGTTCGGACCCAGCGAATTCCCAGAAGATGAGGATCGTTGGGGGAGGTCACGAGCCGGGCTGCAGCACGCAATTCAACGTGTTAAAACCACAAGGCAAAAAACCAGATATATATACAGTACTTTTGAATACTTATGATCCGTCCAGGGGGCTTCGGCCTGGGGCGCCACTCGTGGATGTCGTCGGCATCCGTCTCGGGATCATCCGTAAGGGAGATTCTCCCTTTCTTGCGCGCCTCCGTATCTAGATCCACGGAAGCCGCCCTCTTCTTCTTTCCCACCTTAAGGGGGAAATTGCTCTCTTCCTCCTCCTCTTCATCTTCGTCATGAGAGGAGAGAGTTTTGGTGTCTTCGGACACTACGTCTGAAGCGCCTTTACGACGCAGGCCACCCTTGGCCTCCTTGCTCTTCTTCTTGGCCTTCTTTTCCGGCGCCTAATATGGCGCCGGGACTAGCATCCTCATCAACAGAGGAATAGCTGGGTCTTCGGGTAGTGGCGCCTGACAGTGAATCCACTCCGCCTTCTTCGTCCAGCCCTGTGGGAAGAATGGGAAGCTTAGTATGCTCCTTGGATTTACAAAATAAGGTTATCAGAAAACTTACGGGAGTCGTTGCGTGAGTGCAGTCGAGGCCGAGGTCTTCGGTCGTTTTCGGCCACGTCTTTTGGGTCTTGAAGAGCAGCATCCACATGTCTTCGTGCTTCATGCCGAAGAACCGCTGCAGGGTCTAGGGACTGGTCGGGTCAAACTCCCACATATACTGAGTCCGGCGTTGGCAGGGAAGAATCCGGCGAAAGAGCATTACCTGGATCACGCTGGCAAGACTGGTATTCTTTTCTACCATACTCTTGACGCGCTTCTACAGCGTCATCACCTCGTCGAACGATGCCCAGTCAAGGCCCTTGTTGAGCAAGGATGTCAGCCACATTGTAGGCCCGGACTTGAACTCAGAAGGAGCGGCCCATGTGGAGTCACGGGGTTCCTGACATAGAACCACTCCTGCTGCCATCCTTTCACGGTCTCCACGAAGGTACCCTTGGGCCAGGTGACGTTGGGAAGCTTGCTCACCATGGCGCCACCGCACTCCGCGTGTTGGGCATCCACCACTTTTGGCTTCACATTGAAGTCCTTGAGCCATAGGCCGAAGTGGGGAGGAATGCGGAGGAATGCCTCGCATACGACGATGAACGCCGAAATGTTGAGGAAGGAATTCGGGGCTAGATCATGGAAATCTAGCTCGTAGTAAAACATGAGACCGAGGACGACAGGATGAAGGGGAAATCCTAGTCCGCGAAGGAAATGGGGGATAAATACTACCCTCTCATTGGGCTCCGGAGTGGCGACGATCTGCTTTTTGGCAGGAAGCCGGTGGGCGATTTCCTTGGTTAGGTACCCCGCTTCCCGGAGCTCCTGGATGTTCCCCTCTATGACGGAGGAGGCCATCCATTTGCCCTTCGCTCCAGATCCGGACATGGCTGGAATGTTTGCGGGGGACGGAAAGGATTGAAGCTTGGGCGCTGGAGCTCAAGGGCGGATTGGCTGAGGAAAAAGAAGGCGTGGGGTGAAAAGGTGGATCCTTATCTCCTTATAAAGGCAGTGAATATCAAGTGTCCCCCCACAAGCCTTAAATCTTGCCTATTCCCAAGGGGTCGTGCGAACGGCACGGTTGGATTTCCCAAGCTCGTATTGATGAGAATCCTGTAATATGGGGACATGATCTCTGCTTTGACAAGACGTGTCACCGGAGGCTGCGTCTCGAAACGCGAAACGGGAGATTGAAAAATGATTCAAAATAATGAAGAGGCCAGACGTAACGTCTCGCCAGCAAAACTGTCAGTAAAGACATATCATGTTTTTTGATTAAGTATTATGCCCTTGTGGTAGTGGGTTGTAACTATTAAACAGAGCCGGATATAGTTCCTGTTGATCAACTACTTTGAAGTGTTCGGAGGAGGAAACCACCTTGCAATACCGAAGAAAATCTGCGGGCCGGACATATCGTCATTGAAGCCTGGTTCAGGGGCTACTGAGGGAGTCCTGGATTAGGGGATCCCCAGGCGTCCGGGCTATGTGACGTGGGCCGGACTGATGGGCCGTGAAGATACAAGATGGAAGGCTTTCCCCCGTGTCCGGATGGGACTCTCCTTTGCGTGGATGGCAAGCTTGGCATTCGGATATGAAGATCCCTTTCTCTGTAAACCGACTCTGTACAACCCTAGGCCCCTCCGGTGTCTATATAAACCGGAGGGTTTCGTCCATAGACGCAATCATAACCATACAGGCTAGACATCTAGGGTTTAGCCATTACGATCTCGAGGTAGATCAACTCTCGTAACCCCTATACTCATCAAAGTCAATCAAGCAGGAATTAGGGTATTACCTCCATTAAGAGGGCCCGAACCTAGGTAAACATCGTGTCCCTGTCTCCTGTTACCTTCGATCCTTAGACGCACAGTTCGGGACCCCCTACCCGAGATCTGCCAGTTTTGGCACCGACAAAGGGATATTTCAATCAAACCAACGGAATCATAACTATCTACAGATTCATGCATATCATAATTTTCTTCCAAAGCAGCGGACATTCTCTTAATAAGTTCTTTAACATAGGCATGAGAAGCATAGTTTTCATAGTAATATTTAAGTAGAGAGAAATATCATACTTTTCAATCAAAGAAGCAATTTCATAAGCACCCTTAAAAGCAACAAATTCTTCAATTTGTTCAATATCATAGTAACTATAACACCCTTTTCATAAGAAGATAATATTTCATTATCATTAAACTCACATAGGTAGGGAAGGTGTTTTTAGGGTTCTTAGAGCAACAAGTAAAATCACAAAGTTCACAAAGATTCCAAGCGTAACATAGCAAACAATTTATTTTATTCCATAAGAGTCTCCCTTTTTCAGACAAACGGTGACACACAAAATGAGCCTGCTCATCTAAAGATTTTCCGTCAACTAAACTAGTTGGAGTTTCAGCACGAGCACATATAGATCAAAGATGATCCAAGTAGAAAACTTTAAGTGGATCCATAAACCTTTTTGTGTCGGTGTGGAACGACACCTATGGGATCACAAGAATCCCTACTACGGTTGCCGGGGTGCAGGGCTGCGAGAAGAGCAGGATTAGTAGCCAGCATGAGGATAATTTACCTAGGTTCAGGCTGCGAGGATGCGTAAAACCCTACTCCTGCTTTGGTGGGTGTATTTCAGAGAGTTCTTGACCTCTCGAACTAGCTGTGGTGAGTGTGTGGTTCCAAAGAGCCGAATCCTTCTCCAGTATGACATGGGCCTCCTTTTATAGTTGAAAGGGCTGCCACAGTGGCACACAGGAGGTGGAAAGGCACACAGTGCTATGAGCTTATCGCTCGTATTACAGGACAAGACGCATTTTGTGACAGCCTGGTTTTTGCCCTCTCTCATTTTCCTGATTTTCATTTGGATTTAATTTGAAACTTAGAGTTTTTGAATCTTTTCATATGGACATAAACACTTGGGTACCCTTGGCTTTCACCCAAGTGCTTCATTTCCCTCCCTAATCATCATTCCCCTTCTGATCCACCCCAAAATAATCTTTGGAATATTTTTCTTAAATGAAAAATATTCATCTCTCTCTCAAAAACCCTAGCTAGATCACTATGCTCCAAAGCAACCCTAATTTTTATGGCCCAGAAAAATCTGAGATAATTCACAAATATTCTTTGAACCCTAGGGCACCTTCCTGAGCAAAAACATTTCATCACTTTTTGGAATATTTTTGGTGCAGAAAATATTTTCTATTCTGGACAGAAATGGTGGTTTCTACAGCAACTACCATTTTACTTGCTCCATTGTGCCTGGTTTTTCTTGTGCATCTTCACCTTAGTAACTCTTAGCTAACCTCCAAAGCACAACCTCACACTCCCAGCCATTTGACCTCAGTAACCTCTCAAAGTTACTGACCAGAAACTTACCCGGCATGCAAAAACTTCTCTACTGCACCTGGATCCAAACCAAAGTGTGGTAATCTCTCAATCTACCATGAACAACACAACAGACATCAAGTTTAGGCTTAGCTCGGCCTGATGTCATAGTCCACGCGGTGACCGCATTCGTCCAGGGGTGCTGGCATGCGTGTCGACGCGCTCTGAGTGCCGCCGAGCGCTCTGGTCGCGCGTGCTCGCTTCCCTCGTCTGTCGTAGCGCGCCAAACTTCGCCACCATCTTCGTCTCAATGCCATTAACTCCCCTCTGGCGCTCGCCGACGCCGGAGCTCGCTGCAGTGAGCACGGGCACGGTCCGGCCAACCCAACAGTGCGGTGCGCACTGTGCTCGTCGCCTTCTCCTCGTTCCTGTGCTCGTCTCCGTTCGCCAACAGTTGCCGCGTGAGCTGCGTCGCCTTCTCCCCCTCTCACTGACGCCGCTCGTCGCCGGGCGCCGTGGACAGGTGTCCACCGGCGGAGCCCGAACCCCTCTCTCTGCTCGCCTATAAATGGAGCCGCCCCCAGCCTCCTCGAGCACCATCCACCACTCCCACACACCCCACAAGCACGTAGGAAGCCGTAGCCCGGCCGCTGGCCGCCGTCCTCGAGCTCGAGCTCACCGGCGATCCCCTCTAGTCGCCGCGGTAGCTCCAGCCCCTCCCAGGCCAGGGCAACACTTCCAGGGCCTCCGCCTCTCTCCGGTGAAGCCATCCCGTCCACCTAGAGCCCCTGGAGTTGCCTCTGCTCGCCGTCTTCCTCATCTCCAGCGACCACCGCGTTCTGCCTCCGCTTGCGAGGTTGATTCTGATGCCGTCCGACCACCCCTAGCTACGCTACGGGAACGGGTAGGTGCGCCACCGTCCCCTCTCTCCATCCCTCCCTCTCGTTTTGGCCAAGGAGCCCTCGTCGTCGGCGAGAGCTCCGGCGGAGCTGTGACTCCCTCTGTTTCCTTCTCCCCCTCCTCCTCACCTGACTAGCGGGGCCCGCTAGTCAGTGTTGGGTAACGCAGCAGAAATTCAAAATTTTCTAGGCATCACCAAGATCAATCTATGGAGTTTACTAGCAACGAGAGGGAAGGAGTGCATCTACATACCCTTGTAGATCGCGAGCGGAAGTGTTCAAGAGAACGGGGTTGATGGAGTCGTACTCGTCGTGATCCAAATCACCGATGATCCTAGCACCGAACGGACGGCACCTCCGCGTTCAACACATGTACGGAGCAGCGACGTCTCCTCCTTCTTGATCCAGCAAGGGGGAAGGAGAGGTTGATGGAGATCCAGCAGCACGACGGCGTGGTGGTGGAAGTAGCGGGATCCCGGCAGGGTTTCGCCAAGTGCAAGCGGGGAGGAAGAGGTGTCACGGGAGGGAGAGGGAGGCGCCAGGGCTTGGATTGCTGCTGCCCTCCCTCCCCCCCACTATATATAGGGCCAAGGGAGAGGGGGGGCGCAGCCTTGGCCCTTCCTCCAAGGAAGGGTGCGGCCAGGGAGGAGTCCTTCCTCCCCAAGGCACCTCGGAGGTGCCTTCCCCCTTTAGGACTCTCCGTTTATCTTATCTCTTGGCGCATGGGCCTCTTGGGGCTGGTTCCCTTGGCCCATATAGGCCAAGGCGCACCCCCCACAGCCCATGTGGCCCCCCCGGGGCTGGTGGACCCCTTGGTGGACCCCCGAACCACTTTCGGCACTCCCGGTACAATACCGATAAAGTGCGAAACTTTTCCGGCGACCAAAATAAGACTTCCCATATATAAATCCTTACCTCCGGACCATTCCGGAACTCCTCGTGACGTCCGATATCTCATCCGGGACTCCAAACAACTTTCGGGTTACCGCATACTAATATCTCTATAACCCTAGCGTCACCGAACCTTAAGTGTGTAGACCCTACGGGTTCGGGAACCATGCAGACATGACCGAGACGTTCTCCGGCCAATAACCAACAGCGGGATCTGGATACCCATGTTGGCTCCCACATGTTCCACGATGATCTCATCGGATGAACCACGATGTCAAGGATTCAATCAATCCCGTATACAATTCCCTTTGTCAATCGGTATGTTACTTGCCTGAGATTCGATCGTCGGTATCCCGATACCTTGTTCAATCTCGTTACCGGCAAGTCTCTTTACTCGTTCCGTAACACATCATCCTGTGATCAACTCCTTGGTCACATTGTGCACATTATGATGATGTCCTACCGAGTGGGCCCAGAGATACCTCTCCGTTTACACGGAGTGACAAATCCCAGTCTCGATTCGTGCCAACCCAACAGACACTTTCGGAGATACCTGTAGTGCACCTTTATAGCCACCCAGTTACATTGTGACGTTTGGTACACCCAAAGCATTCCTACGGTATCCGGGAGTTGCACAATCTCATGGTCTAAGGAAATGATACTTGACATTAGAAAAGCTCTTAGCAAACGAACTACACGATCTTGTGCTAGGCTTAGGATTGGGTCTTGTCCATCACATCATTCTCCTAATGATGTCATCCCGTTATCAACGACATCCAATGTCCATGGTCAGGAAACCGTAACCATCTATTGATCAACGAGCTAGTCAACTAGAGGCTTACTAGGGACATGGTGTTGTCTATGTATCCACACATGTATCTGAGTTTCCTATCAATACAATTCTAGCATGGATAATAAACGATTATCATGAACAAGGAAATATAATAATAACCAATTTATTATTGCCTCTAGGGCATATTTCCAATAGTCAGCCACTCTATACGCGCGCGAAGTGGTACAAGTGGTGGCGCCCCTGGGCTTTACGCCTTCGACGTCACCCCCTAGTCTATTCATTTTTATTCAAATTCATTTGAATTTACAGAACACTTCAAACAGCCATAACTCCTCACCCATAGGTCCAAATGAATTGATTCTTTTTGCATCTTGTTCTTTGCAAAGAAATCTAGCAGCTCACTAAAGATGAGATTTTTCTAAGCTGTTTAGAATTTCTGGTGATTTTCAGAAGTGTTCTTGATATTTTCTTTTGTGCTTAATATTAT
The DNA here is from genome assembly GCF_018294505.1 of Triticum aestivum. Classification (NCBI taxonomy): domain Eukaryota; kingdom Viridiplantae; phylum Streptophyta; class Magnoliopsida; order Poales; family Poaceae; genus Triticum; species Triticum aestivum. The sequence goes on from NC_057814.1 coordinate 145,676,667, forward strand.
TTTCAGAGGGTGAGGCTTGTCTTCAGGATCACCAGAAGGCTTGTGAACCTCATCTGCACTAAGGCAAGCCACAACAACATTTTCATGGTGTCATTTCAATATTTATGATTTTCTTACTTGAATGAAATGATTAATCCATGCATTTAAATAACTATTGTGTTATTTATATTCTGCTAAATGTTTGTTAGTTATTATGCTTGAGTTACAAAATGTTGAAACTAGCTTAGTTGGTAAAGCAAAGCTAAGATCTATTTGTGGTGATGATAAGAATAATTTTGTTATGCATGTTAGTAATTACGTAAAGTTATTTTCTTGCATAAATAAATAGTAAAATTTGCTAGAAAATATTCTGTTAAGTACTTGTTTAGTCATTTTAATTGACTTACAGAATGTTTGAACCTAACTTGGTTGGTAAAGATATTAGGATTTGTTTGTGGTATAATCTTTGCTATGCATGTGAGAAATTTATCGAAGTTACTTTCTTGCATGAGAATATAATCAAACTTGCTACAAAATATTTTGGTTAAAGTGTGAGCTACCTAGACCGAGAAAATAAAATAAGTTGTTGAGGTTTATGCTTAGTGTGAATATGGTTGACATCAGTCAGTTTCGTTAATATGTGATGCATGTGTAGTTTTGCATTTCATGGCATGCTATGACACCGGTCATTTTCGTTTTAAGTTGAACCTGAATATAACTCAACTTGAATATATCGTTGACTGGGTCATGGTGCCGCTGAATCGAGTTTTTCCCAGTGCAACCACATTTGCCTTTGTGGGAAGGCCTTGATTCGGTCCATTGACATTGCCTCTGGTCGGTGCCTCCAACTAGGGAAGGCTACGTCGTGCTTACCCTGTCCCGGTAAGTAGGCATAACCTTGTATGCCCGTTGTTGAGATTATGGTACCGGGTCCCTGAGTGGGATCATTTTGGCCATGACGGTGGTTGCTGTGTCTTTGATAGACATGGGGCCACCCAGGACTAGCCCGTTGGGGATTCGGTCGGAGTGGCCGGGAGAGTGTCATGGCAATGGAAGGGTTTCGTTGGAATGTCGTTGGTCCACCCGAATGGGAGTGCGAGGCCATGTGTTCCGTGGTGTGAGTACAGTGTGCTACCTCTGCAGAGTGTATAATCTATCGATAGCCGAGTCCACGGCTACGGACACCTCGTAGTAGGTCCACCATGAGTCAACGTTTAATAAAATTTGCACTCTGAGTTATGAACTTTGCACTATTGATGATGGCAGAAAGGCCATCGAGATGTTCGAGACTAGATATTGGTCATGGTTGTGATCCCCGTAAGGATCACGAGTTACTCTTGGCAAGACCACGATGGTGGTTTGTTTGGGATCCGAGAATGATCACGGTTGGTAAGTCCGTCCCGAGGGACGTTCGAGCATGATCACAGCATGTTGGACATATAGTGTTGCATTATTATTAATTGGTTAATTATCATGATATTGTTTGCCATTATGATTATGCTTGTTGTGAGCTTGCAAGTACATTCAATGTACTGACCTGGCGTGTTATGCAATATTTCAGGAAAGTCTCGTTGGAAAGGAGTGCTGCTCGAGTCTAGATCGTGTCCACATCGGTGTCCCTGTGATATGGAGCTTCCGCTACGACGCTGTTCCGCTGCCGCATAGTTGTTATGATCAAGGCCCCTTTATGTTCACTAAATAATGTACATATTGTTCAGCCGCACCGGGCTTGCTGCTTGGCCTCGACATCTGTTGTAATATAAACTCTGATCCGCTAGCATCAATAAAGCGGTTGTTTTCCGTACCAAGATGTTGTGTGTTGCCAGAAGACATGGTTTCTGGGCTGGCAATGCATGGTAAACCGGTTGCTCTGAGCCGGAGTGCCACACATTTAATGCGTAGCTTAGGTGTCCCCTTGCTTTTATCTGGAACGGGGGCGAGGCCCGTCCCGTCCGTCGCCGCTCCTCCTTGCTTTGACACGCGCCCGGGTTACCGACGCATGTGGCGCCATGTAGGCAGGCAGGCAGCTGAGGTGGCGCGGTGGTGGAGCCTCCACGAAGATCTGCATGCCGCCACGCAGGCGTTTGACGGGTTGGCCTGGGAGCTGCATGTTCCCACGTAGGTGCCCGCCCAGCTGGTTGGGCTGGCAGCCGCATGTGAACGGTGGTGGAGACTTGGTTGGTGCGGGCCTGGTAGTGGCCCTGTTGGCGTCCTCGGTGAGGGCCTTGCCGGGTGGCCCGGCAAGGGTCTTGCCGTGGCGCGCTGTCGTCCCCGGCAAGGACCTTGCTGGGGGTCTGGTGGCCTTCCTCGGCAAGGATCCTGCCGAGGATCGTCGTCTTCTAATCCTCATCTGATCTTGAGTGTTCCTTGTCTTCACAAAGATCTGCATGCCACCATGGAGGTGCCTCCCGAGCCCTGGCCCAATGTGATGTTGGAGACCGTGGGCTCAAGGATGGCTCGCTCTGTTGGTGTGGGGCGAGCTGCACCGGCAAGGGTCTTGCCTCCCCCTGGTCTTTGTGTTCTTGGCCTTGGCGTTGCTCTGGTTATCTTGGGCTTCGGTCTTACCTTGGCTCACCTCCCCTGTTCTGCTTGGTGTGACCGTGGGCGCAGCTCCAACTGCCCGTGCACAGGTAAAGGGGTACAAAAGTGCGCTCCTCCTTTTGTACACCGACAGGAGCCCCTGGACCTGGGCCACACATAAGTGCGACACGTTGTTGGGCCAGGCCTAAAACGGTGCGCGGGCAGGCGGGGCAGTTTTTACCGCGGTAAAACTTTTCGCGCGCTGCGCTTCCCACGACCCGTGCGCGGTGCAGCGTGGCATGGAGGGGTGCGCGTGACATGGGAGGCATGCGTGGGGCGGTTCCTACACGCATGTGTCACATCGCAGTAAATGGGCAGCTCGTGCCTTCCCCATGAAAGGAGGGAGGCATGGAGGCGCGGCTTATTTACTGCGTGGGGCCGGGTTGGGGTCTCCAAGGCGTCCACACCCCACGATCACGGGGTGGGTACAGGTCGCTTCACCCGTCCCCTTGATTCTGCACGTTTGCCACACGTCCTCCATGCGCTTGGGGTGGCAAGCGGTGGAGGCGGGAAACCGGGTCGTCGCTGGTTGGGGCGGCGGGTCGGTCTCGATTCCCCGCGCCTCTGGTTGCTGGATTGGCTGAGCGGGGCGGCCGAGCCCCGACCCCGCCCCTTTATAAGGAGGGGGAAGGGGGGATGGCACCCCGCACTCTTCTGTCATCTATCTACTCCTGCTTCTGCTTCTTCCTTTCACTCGCCATGGAGAAAGGGAATCCTGGTCCTTCGTCGGTGGCGGCGAGGGTCGCCGCTCGACAGCGCGTCCACAGGGGCAGGGGCAGGGGAGGGGGCGAGGCCGTGGGCGAGGCAGGGGCAGAGGTCGTAGTGCTCGGGGAAGAGGAGGACAGGGCGGCACGCCGGCTTCGCCCCTGCCAATGATGCCTTTTCCGATGGAAGGCCATGTTGGATACCAGCCCCGCGAGTTCTTCATCAGGCTGTGCCGGCCTCCGCATCGCCGTCTTCGTCTTCCTGCCCCATTTGCTCGGGAGATGGAGAGTGACCCGCCCCAATCCCTCAGATTGCACATGAGGGGCTGTGGGAATGGGGCACGCGGGTCGACGTCGACTTCCCGGCTCCTAGGGTCATGTACCTCCGTCGTGGATGGAAGACGTTCGCTCGCGTCCACAGCCTGACGGCGGGGCTCGTCCTCTATTTGAAATTAATGGAGGACGGCCTGCTCTCTGTCAAGGTCTTCGGAGACTTCGGGACTCGCCTGAAGTGTTGTGTGGAGAGCTCCTCCGACGGAGATTCCGACGATGGAAGCTCTTCCTCGAGCGAAAGTGATGAGGAGGACAGCGGGACAGATGACGGGGACGAGTCCGACAAGGCGTCGGACGCCCCGCGCCTGGGCGGGTGCGGCAGCAGCAGCATCTGCACCTGGCCGCTCCTCCGACAGAGTTTTTGCCGGGGGTGGGGCCAGTTCCTTGGACTTCTCGGGGCCGTCTCCTTGGGCGGCTGGCATTGGGAGGTTGCGGAAGAGGAAGCGGGCGGGCGGCAAGGCCATCAACTCGGAGTACGCGGGCACCGACGCCTTCATCGCGTATTGCCGGTCCTGCCGCCTCGTCTTCCAGCTCCTTTCCCGGCACCGTCATCACCGGCCCACCCGTGGGCGGCCACCGAGGTGTTCTCTTCATGCTTTCTGCTGCTCGTAGCTCGCCTAGGCGCCCCTTTTGCCCTTTCGCCTCCTTGACCTGCCTCCTGAGGAGAGGGACAAGAAAGGTGGTCACGGGCAATTTATCTCTTTTTTAATCCGTAAGCCTTCGGGCCTTGTTAAATTTAAAGCTTGTAATCCCCCTTGTTCATGTTTTTCATTCAGTACGGACTGTACCTGTGTGGGATGCTTTTAATGAAAAAGGGATGTTTGCCGGGTTTTTCGTTCGTGGGTAGACCCCGCCACAAGGAGCGAATCGTTGTTACAATTTAAGATAAACGTTTTCACCCGGCAACAGGCCTTGCCGTTCCCCCACTTCGCTCGACCATTCTCGCGCCCTTGGCGGAAGCAGGGATGAAGCAGGCTTAGGCTCCTCGTTCTACTTCCCTGCCACCGCGACTACAACCAAATCCGGGCCCAGGAGATAATCCTTGGGTATAGAAAAGGGGAGCACGGTGGCCTAGAAATAAAACGAGGTTTCACATATCCCAGTTCCGTTCCGAAATGCATGATAGAGGATGAAAGACTTATCTAGATCTGGAGCCCCCGGCAACCTTGTCTTGCCGCAGTTGGATCCTTGTGCTTGCAGCCCCCGGCAACTCTGGTTTGCCGGGGTCGGGACGCCGGTCCGTTTCCTTTCTTCCAAGTGGCTCAGCAGAAGTGCTCATGTGCCCTGCGAACCAAAGTAGGACAGAAAAGAAACAGATAGACGCCCACTCGACCTCTAGGCTAGGGGTTAGTCGCCGCTAAGCACTATCAACCCTAACCAAGGAAGAGACTCGACCTAGCATCCATGCTATAACTTAGGGCGCCAGCGCTTCATTTATTTATGCTCAGGGTCTGCGCCTGGGTTTGTACAAAGGGTTAAATGCCTTGCCGGCAAAGCTTATACAAAAGGTGGCTTGCCGGGAGGCCCGGCAAGCCGCGCCTTATGGGTAAAACTTGTAAAGATGCTCGATGTTCCAGGAGTTGCTCAGTGGGACAGCATCTTCGGTCTCCAGGTGGACTGTGCCGGGCCTGGTGACTCGTATTACCCGATAAGGGCCTTCCCACTTCGGCGTGAACTTGTTGGAATTCTTGGCCGACTGAACGCGCCGAAGAAGAAGGTTGCCTTCCTCAAAGCTTCGGGCATGAACCTTGCGGCTATGGTAGCGGCGCAGGACTTGCTGGTATGTAGCGTGCTGCTCTCACAGCCGCCCGAAGACGATCTTCCTCAAGGAGCATTGCGTCATCTTGCCGCAACTGCTCTTGCTCAAGCTCATCATAAGCGAGCACTCGAGGTGACCCGTATATGAGTTTCGTGGGGAGAACTGCCTCCGCCCCATATACTAGGGCAAAGGGTGTCTGTCCGGTGGCTCGATTTGCCGTCGTCCTGATCGACCAAAGAACCGCCGGCAATTCATCAATCCAGCGCCTTCCACTCTTGTGCTGCTTGTCAAAGGTCTTCGTTCTCAGGCCTTGCAACACTTCAGCATTTGCCCTCTCCGCTTGGCCGTTGCTCCGTGGGTGTGCCACGGAAGCAAAACTGACCTTGCTACCGAGGTCTTGAGTGTATTGCATGAAGGTGTGGCTTGTGAACTGCGTGCCGTTGTCGGTGATGACTCTGTTTGGCACACCAAAACGGCAGACCAGTCCCTTGAAGAACTTGACGGTTGATTGACCAGTCACCTTTCTCACTGCTTCCACTTCCGGCCACTTTGTGAACTTGTCGATTGCAACGTACAAGTACTCAAAGCCCCCGACAGCGCAGGGGAAAGGGCCCAGTATATCGAGCCCCAAGACAGAGAATGGCCAGGAGAGAGGGATTGTTTGAAGGGCTTGAGCTGGTTGATGAAGCTTCTTTGAATGGAACTGACACGCTTCACACTTGGTTACTAGTGCCATCACATGCTGGAGGGCGGTGGGCCAGAAGAAACCTTGCCGGAACGCCTTGCCAGCAAGGGCCCTCGACCCTATGTGGGAGCCACATATGCCTCCATGTATCTCCGCCAACAGCTCCAGTCCTTCCTCCTGGGGGATGCACTTCAATTTCACACTGTTCGGCCTTCTCCTGTACAGGACGTCATCGACGAACTGGTACAGAGCGGACCGAAGAGCTACTTTCTCCGCTTCTTCCTACTCCTCAGGAAGCTCCCCTTTTTGGAGGAATTGGACGGTATGCTGCGCCCATACCGGAGCCTGGGGCTCGACGGCAAGGACCAAAGGCATCTCTTCCGCCATGGGAGCGGCTGTCTCTACAGCCAAGGCTTGACGCCCTACCGGAGCCAGTTGCTCTTGGGCAGGCTTAGTGTGCACGGCAACATCTTTGCCGACCGTCCTAGGGGGTTCGGCGGGAAGGTACTTGCCGGGACCTGATTTCCTCCACTTGTTCGGCTCTGTTGATGGTTCGACGGATGGCTGAGTTAAACGGAGCAAAAAGGTACCCGACTCCACAGGTAGCTTGAATGCAGCACGCTTTGACAGGTAATCGGTGATGTCGTTCTCCGCTCGGGGGACGTGCTCCGCTTGGATGCCGTCAAAGCGCTCCTCCAGCTTTCTCACCCGATCTACGTAGGCCTCCATCAATGGGCTCTGGTAATCCTTGTTGACCTGCCTACAACAAGCTGCGAGTCACCCCTGACGATGAGCTTCTTAACCCCGAGGTCTACCGCGATCCTGAGACCGGCGAGCAATCCCTCCTACTGAGCAGTGTTGTTGGTGGACATCTCCCTGGGGAAGTGCATCTGGATCACGTACTTGAGGTGCTCTCCGGTGGGTGCGACGAGCAGCACACCGGCAACGGCGCCTTGCAGCGAGAAAGCCCCATCAAAGTACATGATCCAGTCGCGGTCTGCTTCCTTGCCGGGGACAGTGGTCTCCTGGATTTCTTCGTCAGGCGTTGAGGTCCATTCTACAATGAACTCTGCCAAGACTCTGCTCTAGATTGTCGAGGTACTTTCAAACTTCAAACCGAAACTTGATAACTCCAAGGCCCATTCCACAATCCTTCCGGTTGCATCTAGGTTATGCAGTATCCGTTGCAACGGGAGTCGGGTGACGACAGTGATCTCGTGGGCTTGGAAGTAATGACGCAGCTTCCTCGAGGCCATAAGGAGGCCGAAGAGCAATTTCTGCACACTAGAGTTCCTCGATCTAGCTCCCTAGAAGAGGGAGCTGACAAAGTAAACTGGGTGTTGCATCATCTTCTTCTTCTGCACCACCTCACTCGACTGCGCGGGCACTGCCTTGGTGGCATCAGACTCTGCCGGGGGCCTCGCCTTGCCGGCACCAGGCCCTGCCGGGGGAATCTTTGGCTTGCCATCCGCTGGTTGTGCCGCCATCACTGCCTCCTCGTCGACCTCCCTCGGTGCCACCAGTGCGGTGCTGACCACTTGATTCGTCGCCACTAGATATAGCAGCAATGGCTCTTGTGGTTTGGGTGCAACCAGTATTGGCGTGGAGGAAAGGTATTTCTTCAGATCCTGCAATGCTGCCTCGGCTTCTGGGGTCCACTCCATTGGGCCTGCCTTCTTTAAGATTTTGAAGAAAGGAAGGGTGTGCTCTGTGGACTTGGAGATGAATCGGCTCATGGCGGCGACGCAGCCAGTGAGCCGCCGCACATCCTTGATCCGCTTGGGCGCCTCAATCTGCTCAATAGCCTTGATTTTGTCTGGGTTTGCCTCGATCCCGCGCTGCGACACATAGAACCCGAGAAGCTTGCTGGACGAAACGCCGAAGACACACTTCTCAGGGTTGAGCTTGAGGTTGATCTTGCGCAGGTTGGCAAATGTCTCTTCCAGATCTTGCACAAGAGTTGCCCCGTCTTTGGTCTTGACCAGTATGTCATCCATGTATGCTTCCATATTTCTATGGAGCTGGAGTTCAAAACCAATTTGGACTGCTCTTGCAAACATCGAGCCAGCACTCTTCAACCCGAAAGGCATCCGCAGAAAGCAATATATACCACATGGGGTGATGAATGATGTCTTCTCTTCATCTTCTCTTGTCATGAAGATTTGGTGGTAACCCGAGTACGCATCGAGGAATGACAATAGATCACACCCGGCCGTGGAGTCGACAATCTGGTCGATGCGCGGCAATGGGAAGGGGTCCTTAGGACAAGCCTTATTGATATCTGTGTAGTCAATACACAGCCTCCACTTCCCATTTGCCTTGTGCACCACTACCGGATTGGCCAACCACGTCGGGTCGAGCACTCCTCTCACCAAACCTGCTACTTCCAACTTCCTGATCTCCTCTGTGATGAACTCCTGCCTCTCCAGAGCCTGTTTTCTGACCTTTTGCTTGATGCGCCGTGCATGAGGACAGACAGCTAGGTGGTGCGCAATCACCTCCCTGGGAACACCGGGGATGTCGGATGCTTGCCACGCAAACACGTCGACATTCACCCGCAGGAAGGTGACGAGCGCGCCTTCCTATTTGCTGTCGAGGGTGGAGCCTATGGTGAAGGTCCCTCCCGTGCCATCCTCCCTGACGGACACCTTCTTGGTCTGCGGCGGCTCAGCTCTGGATTTCTTGCTCTTGCCCGCAGAGCTCTCTGGCATGTCCTCGACGGTAGCACAACAATCCGAGGAGGTGCGCTTGCCGGAGTGGGTGCGAGAGGTCCTGCCGGGCTTCTTCTTCCCTCTCGGGCCTTCAGTGGCAGGAGCAGGTGCCTTGACGGCAGCTGTTGCAATAGCTTCCCGGTAGAGTTGGTCGGCGCAAATCAGCGCATCCTTCTTGTCGGAGGGGACGGAGATGATGGTCAATGGCCCGGGCATCTTTTTAGCATGTTGTAGGCCTAGTGTGATGCCACCATGAACTTGGCTAGTGCCGGGCAGCCGAGGATGCCATTGTAGGGCAAGGGGATCTCGGCCACGTCGAAGATGATCCTCTCTGTCCTGTAGTTCAACTCTCCTCCAAACGTCACGGGCAGTGTGACCTTCCCCTTCGGCTGGCTCCTCCCCGGATTGACCCCTTGAAACGTGCATGTTTCCTCAAGGTCTTCATCAGGAATTTGCAGCCTTTTGATCAAGACGAGCGAGATCGAGTTCAGGCCGGCCCCGCCATCAACCAACATCTTGTTCACCTTGAGGTTGCGTATCGTTGGTGAGACCAACAATGGCAAACACCTGACCACGGTCGTGCGGTGAGGATGGTCCTCAGCATCAAAGATGAGGGGCGTGCTGGACCACTTCAGCGGCTTCTGAGCGTCGAACAACGGCTCCGCTGCTGTAATCTCATGCGCCCACTGCTTGAGCTGGCGATGAGAAGTATGCAGCGAGGTGTCACCATCGACGCACATGGCCTCCGTAGCCTTCTGGAACTCTTGCTCACCGGACTCGTCGTCCTCGTCGTGATCATCGTCTTCTTGTTTCTTGTCACGGACCCGGGCGGGCCTCTCTTGCTGGTTGTCCTTGCCGGGGCGGCTTCCTTGGCCGCCATGCTTCTTGTCGGATCCCTCAGCACCGTCCTGACCTTTCTCATTGTCCCGCCTTTCATACTCAGCCTTTTGCTTTTCAGCAAGCAGCTCGACTTGTTGGCAGTTCTGGAGGTCGCGGCCCTTGGTGCGGTGAATCTTGCAGTACTGCTTGCTGGAGCCCCTGGCTTGTCGGTGGCTGCTAAGGCCCGGCAGGCGGCGCACCCGGCAATCTCCTTGCCGGGGCCGTCTGCCTTGACCTTCTTGGTAGCGCCGGTGTCGTCAGACCCCTCGACGGCAAGTACGGCCTTGCCCTTTTGTTTCCTATTGCGACGCTGGCCCTTCTTCGTCGGGGTGGCAGCGTCTTCGTCGGTAGAGTCGGTTTCTGCACCGGCGTCTTTGCCGGGGTACTTCCTTCCCTCTTCAGCCCGGGCGCATCGGCCAGAACGTAGAGCTCGGCCACATCCTTAACCTTGGTCATCGCCAGCTCTTCGCGCATCTTGCGATTGCGCACATTCTGGTGGAACGCGCTAATCACAGCGGCGGGATGAACGTCAGGGATGTTGTACTGCACCCGGCTGAACCTCTGGATGTACTTGCGTAGGGTTTCCCCTTGCTTCTGGGGGATGATATGCAGATCGCTGGCCTGGCCATGAGCTTGGTGGCCTCCTGTGAAGGCGCCAACGAACTCATGGCACATATCCGACAAAGAAGAAATGGAATCCGCCGACAAGTGCATCAACCAAGACATAACATTGGGCTTCAGCGCCAGCGGGAAATAATTGGCAAGCACCTTGTCGTCGCGAGCTCCGGCCGCCTGCATCGCGATGGTGTAGATGCTGAGGAACTTGGATGGATGGGTCTTTCCAGTGTACTTCTCGCCAACGTCGGGCTTGAACGTGCGGTGGGACGGCCACTGGAACTGCCGCAGCTCACGGGTAAAGGCCGGGCAGCCCACCTCATAAGGTTGGCTGCCGGAGCCCCCTGGTGCTGGGGGGTCCATAGCGGACCCCGCCCGCTTGTCCGACTGGTGGCGTGTATCACGCCGGCGCTCAATAGTGGTCCGAGCATCTTCGTTAGCTCGTTCTCGAAGAACTTGGCGCTGGTCGCGGTGGGTCCGCGGGTCGGACGATGCTACAGAGATGTTATCACAAGCATCGTCACGATGGGCAGACGCCCGCGGCGCCTGGCGAGGAGGAGGAGAGTGCACTGTGGCCGCAGGTCCCCCGGTCCTCCCAGCGTCAGCATGTGGTGGCTCGGTGGAGCGCCGCCCCGAGGGCCCCGCCGGTCGCAGATCATCTTTGTTGGCGACGGCGACGAGGCTCCGGATGGTGGCCGTCCACTCGTCGAGCTTCTCTGCAGCAGGAGGGAAGTCGAGGAGAAGCTGCGCGCGCGCCAAAGCTTCCGCTGGCGTGGGTGGCGGCGCTAGCTGCATGGACCGCGGCGCTAGCTGCGGGGGGCCCAGCTCCGTCTTTGGATCTGGCGACGTGCGGCCGGTCTCGGGCGTGCTAACGACGCCGCTCGCCAGGCTCTGTTTGCCAGGGTGATGCTGGTGCTCGCGAACCGCGGCCCGGGTCCTGTCCGCGACCGGGCCGCTGCTCGCCCGTAGTGGTACGGGCCGTTCGGCCCCCGACGAGCCGATCGCCATGGCCGTCTTCTTCTTGCGAGCCATGGCGATGAAGAAACGCTAGGCTAGCTACTAGACCAGATTCTCACAATTGCGCCCCCTACCTGGCGCGCCAAAGATGTCGGTGTGGAATGACACCAATGGGATCACAAGAATCCCTACTACGGTTGCCGGGGCGCGGGGTTGCGAGAAGAGCAGGATTAGTAGCCAGCACGAGGATCGTTTACCCAGGTTCGGGCCACGAGGATGCGTAAAACCCTAGTCCTGCTTTGGTGGGTGTATTTCAGAGAGTTCTTGAGCTCTCGAACTAGCTGTGGTGAGTGTGTAGTTCCAAAGAGCCGAATCCTTCTCCAGTATGCCATGGGCCTCCTTTTATAGTCGAAAGGGCTGCCACAGTGGCACACAGGAGGTGGAAAGGCGCACAGTGCTATGAGCTTATCGCTCGTATTACATGACAAGACTCATTTAATGTGTAGCTTAGGTGTCCCCTTGCTTTATCGGGGACGGGGGCGAGGCCCGTCCCGTCCGTCGCCGCTCCTCCTTGCTTCGACACGCGCCCTGGCTAGCGATGCATGCGGCGCCACGTAGGCAGGCAGGCAGCTGAGGTGGCGCGGTGGTGGAGCGTCCACGAAGATCTGCATGCCGCCACGCAGGCGTTTGATGGGTTGGCCTGGGAGCTGCATGTTGCCACGTAGGTGCCCGCCCAGCTGGTTGGGCTGGCAGCCGCATGTGAATGGTGGTGGAGACTTGGTTGGTGCGGGCCTAGTAGTGGCCCTGCTGGCGTCCTCGGTGAGGTCCTTGCCGGGTGGCCCGGCAAGGGTCTTGCCGTGGCGCGCTGTCGTCCCCGGCAAGGACCTTGTCGGGGGTCTAGTGGCCTTCCTTGGCAAGGACCCTGCCGAGGATCATTGTCTTCTAATCCTCATATGATCTTGAGTGTTCCTTGTCTTCACAAAGATCTGCATGCCACCATGGAGGTGCCTCCCGAGCCCTGGCCCAACATGATGTTTGAGACCATGGCCTCAAGGGTGGCTCGCTCTGTTGGTGTGGGGCGAGCTGCCCCGGCAAGGGTCTTGCCGGGGCAGCCTCAGCAGCCCCGGCAAGGGTCTTGGACTACTAGGAAAAGGCCTACTAGTGGCGCACCAGTTTTGCCTACTAATGGCGCACTACTGGTGCGCCACTAGTACCACGCCACTAGTATTTTTTACTAATGGCGCACCAGGCAGTGCGCCATTAGTATAGGCCACGGTGCGCCATTAGTATGCCTCCCAGGGGGCCATATTTACCCATGTGCTTTGCCATGCTAATGGCGCACTGCGGGGTGATGCGCCATTAGTATCCTTTGGCATACTAATGGCACACGTTGGGGTGATGCGCCATTAGTATGTATATTAGGGATTTTTTTCTTTTCTGACATTTGCACAGATTACAAAATATATTATTGGACAGAATATAAATAGCACCACACAGCAACAGCAGATTCATCGAATACAATAGAAGATTAGTCTCCGAATACAATTCATCATATTAGTCTCTGAATTCAAACCGAACAAAGATAGAACATTACAAGTCTCGAGACCGCGAGTAGCGAGTTTGTCGAAAGTAATACTAATCCTAACAAGTCCTACTAATCATCATCATACAACTTCTACTCGTTATTAATAACAAGTCATACGATCACCATCCTGATAGTCATCGAACCAACCCTACTTAATTGTTCTTAGCACATGATCATCAGTATTAGGCAGGACCTAAATACCCTATTTAAGGTAAAATAGCATAAAACAATATAGACCCTAACTCTCCATTATGGAGAATGGAGATCATCCTGTCTCCAATTCTTGCGCGGCGCTTCCTTTTGCTTCCAAGAACCTCCTTACGACTGTCCATACATTTTTTCCATTCTCTGATTAGCATGTCTCCACTTCTTCTAGAAATCCGGTATGGACAGTTGAGATTCGTAGGATGACCTGGATATAAGTTGAAAACACGAAGGCTGCCATTCTGATACATCAAATGAGGCACACAATCCTCAGGGATTCTCTGTTGAAAAACATAGTAATAACTTCATAGTTAGCAATGATGTACTAGTTTTAGAAGTATGCAAAAGATGCACGGATGTCGTAATAGTAAAAAATCTTACTCCATGGTAGTTACCGTAGTTCAACACGTGCACTAGTGGCACGTATTGACCATTAGTAGTTAAAACTAGTAATGGCGCACTATGCCCTGGTGCGCCATTAATAGTTTTGGAAAAATAAAAAAATAAAATTTGCTAGTAATGGCACACCGTGTGTCTGGTGCGCCATTAGTAATGAGGACACTAATGGCGCACGTGTATCTGGTGTGCCACTGCTATATAGCAGTGGCGCACCACATACATGGTGCGCCATTAATGTCCATATCAGCTATAGCCCTTTTCCTAGTAGTCCTAGCTACTAGCTATGGACCCGTATAGGTCTGAGGAAAACTACTCACGCTTCATCGGAAAGGCAATAGGGTTGATGTAGATGCCCTCCGTGATCGAACACCCCTCTGGCAGGATGCCGGAAAATGTCCCAAGATGGGATCTCACGGAAACAGAGGCTTGCGGCGTTGGAAAAGTATTTTCGTGGCCTCCTCGGAGGGTTTTGGAATATATGTGAATATATAAGACGAAGAAGTAGGCCAGGGGACTCCCGAGGGGGCCACAAGGCAGGGGGACGCCCCCCACCCTAGGGCGCGCCCACACCCTTGCCGCCACCTCGTGGGTCTTCTGGCTTGGATTCCAAGTCCTCTGGGTGTCTTCTTGTCCAAGAAAAATCATTGTAACGTTTTATTATATTTGGACTCCGTTTGATATTCCTTTTCTTCGAAACTCAAAAAAAGGAAAAAAAAACGGAAACTGGCACTGGGCTCTAGGCTAATAAGTTAGTCCCAAAAATAATATAAAATAGCATAATATTGCATATAAAACATCCAAAATAGATAATATAATAGCATGGAACAATAAAAAAATTATATATATGTTGGGGACGTATCATCGCATATGGGAGTAAAGAGGACTTGTTACTTAATGCTATGGTTGGTTTTACCTTAGTGATCTTTAGTAGTTGGGGATGCTTGCTAGAGTTCCAATCATAAGTGCATATGATCCAAGTACAGAAAGTATGTTAGCGTATGCCTCTCCCTCATTGAATATGATAAGTATATATCGTGTTATATTCAATTGCCTATGGACAATCTTTCTCATTGTTCTACTAAAGCTTTCTACGAAACAACTAACTTTTATTATCTCGCAAAGTACTCCTAGTTTTATTCTTGCAGAGTAGTTCTAGCATTACACCAACAAAGTACTTCTAGTTTCATTCTTGTTCTAGGTAAATCAAATGTTAAGTGTGAGTAGAGTTGTATCAGTGGTCGATAGAACTTGAAGAGAATATAAATTCTACCTTTAGCTCCTCGTTGGGTTCGACACTCTTATTTATAGAAAAAGCTACAATTGATCTCCTACACTTGTGGGTTATCAAGACCTTTTTCTGGCGCCGTTGTCGAGGAGCAATAGCGTGGCATGAATATTCTCGTGTGCGCTTGTTGGCTTTATCACTAAGTAGATTTTATTTTCTGTTCTTGCTTTCTATGTTTAGTTATGGGTAGGAAACTCAAAATACCAAAAAATTAGTTGTACTTGCTAACCCAGTGGTTGAGGAACCACCCAAAATCTACCATACTGCTGAAGCTTTTTTACTTGGATCATCTTTGATCCACTTGTGCTCGTGCTGAAAACCCAACTAGCTTAGTTGAGGGGAAATCATTAGATGAGCATGCTCATTTTTGTGCGTTACGGCTTGTCTCAAAAAGGGAAACTTTTACGGTGTCAAATTAATTTCTTGCATTGCTATGCTTGGAATTTATGTGAAATACATGATTTTACTTACTGTTTTGAAGATCCTAAAAAACACCTTCCCTTCCAATGTGAGTTTAAGGATAATGAAATCTTATATTATTATGACATAGGTGTTTATAATTACTATGATATTGAGCAAATTGAAGAATTTGTTTCTTTTAAGGGTGCCTATGAAATTTCTTCTTTGATTGAAAAGTATGATGCTAGACCTCCCTTTATATAGACAAGAGAGGCCTAGGGTTTAGATTGTTGGAAATATGCCCTAGAGGCAATAATAAAATGGTTATTATTATATTTCCTTGTTCATGATAATTGTCTATTGTTCATGTTATAATTGTATTAACCGGAAACCATAATACATGGGTGAATGCATAGACTACAACATATCCCTAGTGAGCCCGTAATACGTCTCCAACGTATCTATAATTTTTGATTGCTCCATGCTATTATATATTCTGTTTTGGATTTTTAATGGGCTTTATTATACACTTTTATATTATTTTTGGGACTAACCTATTAACCCAAGGCCCAGTGCAAATTGTTGTTTCTTTTTTCCTATTTCAGTGTTTCGCAGAAAAGGAATATCAAACGGAGTCCAAACAGGATGAAACCTTCGGGAGCGTGATTTTTGGAACAAACTTGATCCAGAGGACTTGGAGTGGGCATCAAGAAACAACCGAGGAGGCCACGAGGTAGGGAGGCGCGCCTTCCCCTGGGCGCGCCCCCACCCTCGTGGGCCCCTGATGGCTCCACCGACCTACTTCTTCCTCCTATATATACCTACGTACCCCGAAACCATCCAGGAGCACCACGAAACCATATTTCCACCGCCGCAACCTTCTGTACCCGTGAGATCCCATCTTGGGGCCTTTTCCGGTGCTCAGCCGGAGGCGGCATCGATCACGGAGGGCTTCTACGTCAACACCATAGCCTCTCCGATGATGTGTGAGTAGTTTACCTCAAACCTTCGGGTCCATAGTTATTAGCTAGATGGCTTCTTCTCTCTCTTTGTATCTCAATACAAAGTTATCCTCGATCTTCTTGGAGATCTATTTGATGTAACTCTTTTTGCGGTGTCTTTGTCGAGAACCGATGAATTGTGGGTTTATGATCAAGATTATCTATGAACAATATTTGAGTCTCCTCTGAATTCTTTTACGTATGATTGGTTATCTTTGCAAATCTCTTCGAATTATCAGTTTGGTTTGGCCTACTAGATTGATCTTTCTTGCAATGGGAGAAGTGCTTAGCTTTGGGTTCAATCTTGCGGTGCTCGATGCCAGTGACAGTAGGGGAAACGACACGTATTGTATTGTTGCCAACGAGGATAAAAAGATGGGGTTTATATCATATTGCATGAGTTTATCCCTCTACATCATGTCATCTTGCTTAAAGCGTTACTCTGTTCTTATGAACTTAATACTCTAGATGCATGCTGGATAGCGGTCGATGTGTGGAGTAATAGTAGTAGATGCAGGTAGGAGTCGGTCTACTTGTTGCGGACGTGATGCCTATATACATGATCATGCATAGATATTCTCATAACTATGCTCAATTCTATCAATTGCTCGACAGTAATTTGTTCACCCACCGTAATACTTATGCTATCTTAAGAGAAGCCACTAGTGAAACCTATGGCCCCCGGGTCTATTCTCTATCATATAAGTTTCCGATCTACTTTTATTTTGCAGTCTTTACTTTCACTCTTTATCATAAAAATACCAAAAACATTATCTTATCATCTCTATCATATCTCACTTTTGCAAGTGGCCGTGAAGGGATTGATAACCCGTTTATCGCGTTGGTTGCAAGGTTCTTATTTGTTTGTGTAGGTACGAGGGACTCGCGCGTGGTCTCCTACTGGATTGATACCTTGGTTCTCAAAAACCGAGGGAAATACTTACGCTACTTTGCTGCATGACCTTTCCTCTTCAAGGGAAGACCAACGCAGTGCTCAAGAGGTAGCAAGAAGGATTTCTCGCGCCGTTGCCGGAGAGTCTACGCACAAGTCAAGACATACCAAGTACCCATCACAAACTCTTATCCCTCGCATTATATTATTTGCCATGTGCCTCTCGTTTTCCTCTCCCCCACTTCACCCTTGCCATTTTATTCGCCCTCTCTTTCCGTCCGCCTCTTTTTCGCTTGCTTCTTGTTTGCTCATCTGTTGGATTGCTTGCTTGTCACGATGGCTCAAGATAATACTAAATTGTGTGACTTTGCCAATACCAACAACAATGATTTTCTTAGCACTCCAATTTCTCCACTTAACGATGCTGAATCTTGTGAAATTAATGCTGCTTTGCTGAATCTTTTCATGAAAGATCAATTCGCCGGCCTTCCTAGTGAAGATGCCGCTACTCATCTAAATAGCTTTGTTGATTTTTGCGATATGCAAAATAAGAAAGATGTGGATAATGATATTGTTAAATTGAAGCTATTTCCTTTCTCGCTTAGAGATCATGCTAAAACTTGGTTTTCATCTTTGCCTAAAAATAGTATTGATTCATGGAATAAGTGCAAAGATGCTTTTATCTCTAAGTATTTTCCTCCCGCTAAGATCATCTCTCTTAGAAACGATATTATGAATTTTAAGCAACTTGATCATGAACATGTTGCACAAGCTTGGGAGATAATGAAATTAATGAGCCGTAATTGCCCTACACATGGTTTGAATTTATGGATGATTATACAAAATTTTTATGCCGGATTGAAATTTGCTTCTAGAAATCTTTTAGATTCGGCCGCAGGAGGCACTTTTATGGAAATCACTTTAGGTGAAGCTACTAAACTCCTAGATAATATTATGGTTAATTATTCTCAATGGCACACTGAAAGATCTACTAGTAAAAAGGTTCATGCAATTGAAGAAATTAATGTTTTGAGTGGAAAGATGGTTGAACTTATGAAATTGTTTGCTAATAAGAGTGTTTCTTCTGATCCCAATGATATGCCTTTGTCTACTTTGATTGAGAATAATAATGAATCTATGGATGTGAATTTTTTTGGTAGGAACAATTTTGGTAACAATGCTTATAGAGGAAATTTTAATCCTAGGCCATATCCTAGTAATTCCTCTAATAATTATGGTAATTCCTACAACAACTCTTATTGAAATTTTAATAAGATGCCCTCTGATTTTGAAACTAGCGTTAAAGAATTTATGATTTCTCAAAAGAATTTCAATGCTTTGCTTGAAGAAAAATTGCCTAAGATTGATGAATTGGCTAGGAATGTGGATAGAATTTCTTTTGATATTAATTCTTTGAAACTTAGATCTATTCCACCTAAGCATGATATCAATGAGTCTCTCAAAGCCATGAGAATTTCCATTGATGAGTGCAAAGCAAGAACCGCTAGGATGCGTGCTAAGAAAGATTGCTTTATGAAAGTGTGTTCTTCTAGTTTTCATGATAATAAGGATGAAGATCTAAAAGTGATTGATGTGCCTGCAGATTTCATTGTCCTTGATATAGATTGCAATCCTTCATGTCCTATTATTCTTGATAGACCTTTCCTTAGAACGATTGGTGCAATTATTGATATGAAAGAAGGGAATATTAGATTCCAATTTCCATTAAGGAAAGGCATGGAACACTTCCCTTGAAAGAAAATTAAATTACCTTATGAATCTATTATGAGAGCCACTTATGGATTGCATACCAAATATGATGGCGCTTGTTGGGAGGCAACCCAATTTTATTTTTGTTTCTTGCTTTTTGGTTCTGTTTAGTAATAAATCTTTGATCTAGCCTCTGGTTAGATTTGTTTTTATGTTTTAATTAGTGTTTGTGCCAACTAAAACCTATAGGATCTTCTTGGATGATAGTTATTTGATCTTGCTGAAAAAATCAGAAACTTTCTGCTCACGAAAACAATTGTTAAAAATCACCAGAACGTGATAAAATACTGATTCCAATTGCAGTATATCAATAAAAAAATTATCTAGGTCATCCTATTTTGGTAGATTTTTCTGAGTTACAGAATTTGGCGTTAGGTACAGATTACTACAGACTGTTTTGTTTTTGACAGATTCTGTTTTTCGTGTGTTGTTTGCTTATTTTGATGAATCTATGGCTAGTAAAAGATTTTATAAACCATAGAGAAGTTGGAATACAGTAGGTTTAACACCAATATAAATAAAGAATGAGTTCATTACAGTACCTTGAAGTGGTGTTTTGTTTTCTTTCGCTAATGGAGCTCATGAGATTTTCTGTTAAGTTTTGTGTTGTGAAATTTTCAAGTTTTGGGTAAAGATTTGATGGATTATGGAACAAGGATTGGCAAGAGCCTAAGCTTGGGGATGCCCAAGGCACCTCAAGTTAAAATCCAAGGACAACCAAAAGCCTAAGCTTGGGGATGCCCCGGAAGGCATCCCCTCTTTCGTCTTCGGCTATCGGTAACTTTACTTGGAGCTATATTTTTATTCACCACATGATATGTGTTTTCCTTGGAGCATCTTGTATGATTTGAGTCTTGGCTTTTTAGTTTACCACAATCATCCTTGCTGTACACACATTTTGAGAGACACACACATGATTCGGAATTTATTAGAATACTCTACGTGCTTCACTTATATCTTTTGAGATATATAGTTTTTGCTCTAGTGCTTCACTTATATCTTTGAGAGCACGGTGGTGGTTTTGTTTTATACAAATTATTGATCTCTCATGCTTCATTTATATTATTTTGAGAGTCTTAAACAGCATGGTAATTTGCTTTAATTGTGAAATTAATCCAATTGTGATAGGCATCCAAGATGAGCACAATAAAAACTATCATAGGAAGTACATTGAATACTATGAGAACTTTGATACTTGATAATTGTTTTGAGATATGAAGATGGTAATATTAGAGTCATGCTAGTTGAGTGGTTATGAATTTGAGAAATACCTGTGTTAAAGTTTGCGATTCCCGTAGCATGCACGTATGGTGAACCGTTAGTGATGAAGTCGGAGCAGGATTTATTTATTGATTGTCTTCCTTATGAGTGGCGGTCGGGAACGAGCGATGGTCTTTTCCTACCAATCTATCCCCCAAGGAGCATGCGTGTAATACTTTGTTTTGATAACTAATAGGTTTTTGCAACAAGTATATGAGTTCTTTATGACTAATGTTCAGTCCATGGATTAAACGCACTCACACCCTTCCACCATTGCTAGCCTCTCTAATACCGCGCACCTTTCACTGGTATCATACACCCACCATATACCTTCCTCAAAACAGCCACCATACCTACCTATCATGGCATTTCCATAGCCATTCCGAGATATATTGCCATGCAACTTTCCACCGTTCCGTTTATTATGACATGCTCCATCATTGTCATATTGCTTTGCATGATCATGTAGTTGACATAGTATTTGTGGCAAAGCCACTGTTCATTTTTCATACATGTTGCTCTTGATTCATTGCATATATATATATCCCGGTACACCGCCGGAGGCATTCACATAGAGTCATATTTTGTTCTAAGTATTAAGTTGTAATTCTTGAGTTGTAAGTAATAAAAGTGTGATGATCATCATTATTAGAGCATTGTCCCATGTGAGGAAAGGATGATGGAGACTATGATTCCCCCACAAGTCGGGATGAGATTCCGGACTAAAGAAAAAAAAGAGGCCAAAGAAAAAAAAGAGAAGGCCCAACGAAAAAAAAGAAAAGAAAAAAAATGAGAGAAAAAGAGAGAAGGGACAATGTTACTATCCTTTTACCACACTTGTGCTTCAAAGTAGCACCATGATCTTCATGATAGAGAGTCTCTTATGTTGTCACTTTTGTATACTAGTGGGAATTTTTCATTATAGAACTTGGCTTGTATACCAATGATGGGCTTCCTCAAAATGCCCTAGGTCTTCATGAGCAGACAAGTTGGATGCACGCCCACTTAGTTTCTTTTGTTGAGCTTTCATATATTTATAGCTCTAGTGCATCCGTTGCACGGCAATCCCTACTCACTCACATTGATATCTATGGGCATCTCCATAACCCGTTGATACGCCTAGTTGATGTGAAACTATCTTCTCCTTTTTGTCTTCTCCACAACCACCACTCTATTCCACCTATAGTGCTATATCCATGGCTCACGCTCATGTATTGCGTGAAGATTGAAAAAGTTTGAGAACATCAAAAGTATGAAACAATTGCTTGGCTTTTCATCGGGGTTGTGCATGATTTAATTATTTTGTGTGGTGAAGATAGAGCATAGCCAGACTATATGATTTTGTAGGGATAACTTTCTTTGGCCATGTTATTTTGAGAAGACATGATTGCTTTGTTAGTATGCTTCAAGTATTATTATTTTTATGTCAATATTATACTTTTATCTTGAATCTTTCGGATCTGAACATTCATGCCACAATAAAGAAAATTACATTGAAGAATATGCTATGTAGCATTCCACATCAAAAATTCTGTTTTTATCATTTACCTACTCGAGGACGAGGAGGAATTAAGCTTGGGGATGCTTGATACGTCTCCAACGTATCTATAATTTTTGATTGCTCCATGCTATTATATATTCTATTTTGGATGTTTAAAGGGCTTTATTATACACTTTTATATTATTTTTGGGACTAACCTATTAACCCAAGGCCCAGTGCAAATTGCTGTTTTTTTGCCTATTTCAATGTTTCGCAGAAAAGGAATATCAAATGGAGTCCAAACGGAATGAAACCTTCGGGAGCATGATTTTTGGAACAAACGTGATACAGAGGACTTGGAGTGGACGTCAAGAAACAACCGAGGAGGCCACGAGGCAGGGAGGCGCGCCTGCCCCCCTGGGCGCGCCCACCACCCTTGTGGGCCCCTCGTGGCTCCACCGACCTACTTCTTCCTCCTATACATACTTACGTACCCCGAAACCATCCAGGAGCACCATGACACCCTATTTCCACCACCGCAACCTTCTGTACCCATGAGATCCCATCTTGGGGCCTTTTCCGGTGCTCCGCCGAAGGGGGCATCGATCAAGGAGGGCTTCTACATCAACACCATAGCCTCTCCGATGATGTGTGAGTAGTTTACCTCAGACCTTCGGGTCCATAGTTATAGCTAGATGGATTCTTCTCTCTCTTTGGATCTCAATACAAAGTTCTCCTCGATCTTCTTGGAGATCTATTCGATGTAACTCTTTTTGTGGTGTGTTTGTCGAGATCCGATGAATTGTGGGTTTATGATCAAGATTATCTATGAACAATATTTGAATCTCCTCTGAATTCTTTTATGTATGATTGGTTATCTTTGCAAGTCTCTTTGAATTATCAGTTTGGTTTGGCCTACTAGATTGATCTTTCTTGTAATGGGAGAAGTGCTTAGCTTTGGGTGCAATCTTGCGGTGCTCGATCCCAGTGACAGTAGGGGAAACGACACGTATTGTATTGTTGCCATCGAGGATAAAAAGATCGGTTTTAAATCATATTGCACGAGTTTATCCCTCTACATCATGTCATCTTGCTTAAAGCGTTACTCTGTTCTTATGAACTTAATACTCTAGATGCATGCTGGATAGCGGTCGATGTGTGGAGTAATAGTAGTAGATGCAGGCAAGAGTCGGTCTACTTGTTGCGGACGTGATGCCTATATACATGATCATGCCTAGATATTCTCATAACTATGCTCAATTCTATCAATTGCTCGACAGTAATTTGTTCACCCACCGTAATACTTATGCTATCTTGAGAGAAGCCACTAGTGAAACCTATGGCCCCCGGGTCTATTCTCTGTCATATAAGTTTCTGATCTACTTTTATTTTGCAATCTTTACTTTCACTCTTTATCATAAAAATACCAAAAATATTATCTTATCATCTCTATCAAATCTCACTTTTGCAAGTGGCCGTGAAGGGATTGACAACCCCTTTATCGCGTTGGTTGCAAGGTTCTTATTTGTTTGTGTAGGTACAAGGGACTCGCGCATGGTCTCCTACTGGATTGATACCTTAGTTCTCAAAAACTGAGGGAAATACTTATGCTACTTTGCTGCATCACCCTTTCCTCTTCAAGGGAAAACCAATGCAATGCTCAAGAGGTAGCAGCCCCTAGTTGACTAGCTCGTTGATCAATAGATGGTTGTGGTTTCCTAGCCATGGACATTAGATGTCGTTGATAACGGGATCACATCATTAGGAGAATGATGTGATGGACAAGACCCAATCCTAAGCATAGCACAAGATCGTGTAGTTCGTTTGCTAGAGCTTTTCTAATGTCTAGTATCATTTCCTTAGACCATGAGATTGTGCAACTCCCGGATACCGTAGGAATGCTTTGGGTGTATCAAACGTCACAACGTAACTGGGCGACTATAAAGGTGCACTACAGGTATCTCCGAAAGTGTCTGTTCGGTTGGCACGAATGGAGACTGGGATTTGTCACTTCGTATGACGGAGAGGTATCTCTAGGCCCACTCGGTAATGCATCATCATAATGAGCTCAATGTGAATAAGGAGTTAGCCACGGGATCATGTGTTACGGAACGAGTAAAGAGACTTGCTGAACGAGGTGTGGGGATACCGACGATCGAATCTCGGGCAAGTAACATACCGATGGACAAAGGGAATTGTATACGGGATTGATTGAATCCCCGACATCGTGGTTCATCCGATGAGACCAACGTGGAGCATGTGGGAGCCAATATGGGTATCCAGATCCCGCTATTGGTTATTGGCCGGACAGATGTCTCGGTCATGTCTGCATGGTTCCCGAACCCGTAGGGTCTACACACTAAAGGTTCGGTGACGCTAGAGTTGTAATGGGAATTGTATGTGGTTACCGAAAGTTGTTTGGAGTCTCGGATGAGATCCCAGACGTCACGAGGAGTTTCGGAATGGTCCGGGGGTAAATATTCATATATGGGAAGTCCTATTTTGGCCACCGGAAAATGTTTGGGATTTTTTGGTATTGTACCAAGAAGGTTCTAGAAGGTTCCGGAGTGGGGCCCATCTACATGGGGGGACCCACATCAACGTGGGTAGTGGGGGCAAGGCCTCACACCCCTGTTCAAGGTGCACCAAGATCTCCCCTTAGAAGGAATAAGAACATATCCCGAAGGGATAAGATCAAGATCCCTAAAAAGGGGGAATAACATTCGGTGGGGAAGGGAATGGATGGGATTTCTTTCCTCCCACCTTTGCCAACGCCCCAATGGACTTGGAGGGAAAGAAACCAGCCCCCTCCACCCCTATATATAGTGGGGAGGTGCATGGGAGCTTCACCCCTTTCCCTGGCGCAGCCCTGCTCCCTCCTACACCACCTCCTCCTCCATAGTGCTTAGCGAAGCTCTGCCGGAGAACCACGAGCTCCATCGCCACCACGCCATCGTGCTGCCGGAGTTCTCTCTCAACTTCTCCTCTCCCCTTGCTGGATCAAGAAGGAGGAGACGTCCCCAGGCTGTACGTGTGTTGAACGTGGAGGCACCGTCCGTTCGGCGCTTGGATCGGATCATCCGTGATTTGAATCGTCGCGAGTAGGACTCCATCAACCGCGTTCTTGTAGCGCTTCCGCTTAGCGGTCTTCAAGGGTATGAAGATGCAATCCCTCTCTCTCATTGCTAGCATCTCCTAGATTGATCTTGGTGACATGTAGGAAAATTTTGAATTCTTACTACGATCCCCAACAGTGGCATGAGAGCTAGCTCTATGCGTAGATTCTATGCACGAGTAGAACACAAGTAGTTGTGGGCGATGATTTGTTCAGTTTGCTTATCGTTACTAGTCCTATCTTGATTCGGCGGCATTGTGGGATGAAGCGGCCCGGACCGACCTTACACGTACGCTTACGTGAGACAGGTTCCACCGACTGACATGCACTTGTTGCATAAGGTGGCTAGCGGGTGTCTGTCTCTCCCACTTTAGTCGGATCGCATTCGATGAAGAGGGTCCTTATGAAGGGTAAATAGCAATTGGCATATCACCGTTGCGGCTTTTGCGTAGGTAAGAAACGTTCTTTCTATAAACCCATAGCAGCCACGTAAAACATGCAACAACAATTAGAGGACGTCTAACTTGTTTTTGCAGGGTATGATATGTGATGTGATATGGCCAAAAGGATGTGATGAATTATATATGTGATGTATGAGATTGATCATGTTCTTGTAATAGGAATCATGACATGCATGTCGATGAGTATGACAACCGGCAGGAGCCATAGGAGTTGTCTTAATTTATTGTATGACCTGCGTGTCAATGAAAACGCCATGTAATTGCTTTATTTTATTGCTAACCGTTAGCGATAGTAGTAGAAGTAATAGTTGGAGAGACAACTTCATGAAGACACGATGATGGAGATCATGGTGTCATGCCGGTGACGAAGGTGATCATGTCGCGCCTCGAAGATGGAGATCAAAAGTGCAAGATGATATTGGCCATATCATGTCACTTTATGATTTGCATGTGATGTTTGTCATGTTTACAACTTATTTGCTTAGAACGACGGTAGCATAAATAAGATGATCCCTCATTAAAATTTCAAGAAATATGTTCCCCCTAACTATGCACCGTTGCGAAGGTTCGTTGTTTCGAAGCACCACGTGATGATCGGGTGTGATAGATTCTAACGTTCGCATACAACGAGTGTAAGCCAGATTTACACATGCGAAACACTTAGGTTGACTTGACGAGCCTAGCATGTACACACATGGCCTCGGAACACGAGACACCGAAAGGTCGAACATGAATCGTATAGTAGATGCGATCAACATGTAGATGTTCACTGTTGATGACTAGTCTGTCTCACGTGATGATCGGACACGGTCTAGTCGATTCGGATCATGTATCACTTAGATGACTAGAGGAATGTCTATCTGAGTGGGAGGTCATTAAATAATTTGATTAGATGAACTTAATTATCATGAACTTAGTCTAAAAAATTGTCTTTACAATATATCTTGTAGATCGAATGGCCCATGCTAATGTTTCCCTCAACTTCAATGCGTTCCTTGAGAAAACCAAGCTGAAAGACGATGGTAGAAACTATACGGACTGGGTCGGTAACTTGAGGATCATCCTCATAGCTACCAAGAAAGCATATATCCTTGAAGCACCGCTAGGTGACACACCCATTTTCCCAGCAACTCAAGACGTTATGAACGCCTGGCAGTCGCGTAGTGATTGCTCCCTGGTTCAGTGCAGCATGCTTTACAGCTTAGAATCGGGGCTCCAAAAGCGTTTTGAGCAACACAGAGCATACGAGATGTTCCAAGAGCTGAAAATGGTTTTCGAAGCTCATGCCCGGGTCGAGAGATATGAAGTCTCCGACAAGTTCTACAGTTGTAAGATGGAGGAAAACAGTTCTGTCAGCAAGCATATACTCAAAATGTCGGGGTTGCACAACCGCTTGTCTCAGCTGGGAGTTAATCTTCTAGATGACTTGGTCATTGACAGGATCCTCCAGTCGCTTCCACCTAGCTACAAGAGCTTTGTGATGAACTACAATATGCAAGGGATGGAGAAGTCCATTCCTGAGTTATATTCAATGCTGAAATCGGCGGAGGTGGAGATCAAAAAGGAACATCAAGTGTTGATGGTGAATAAAACCACTAGTTTCAAGAAAGGCAAGGGTAAGAAGAACTTCAAGAAGGACGGCAAGGGAGTTGCCGCGCCTGGTAAGTCAGTTGCCGGGAAGAAGCCAAAGAATGGACCCAAGCATGAGACTGAGTGCTTTTATTGCAAGGGAAATGGTCACTGGAAGCGGAACTGCCCCAAGTCCTTAGCAGATAAGAAGGCCGGCAACACTAAAGGTATATATGACCCTTTCCACTTCAAGGGAAAAACCAACGCAAGCCCAAGAAGTAGTAGGAAGAATTTCTAGCGCCGTTGGCGGGGAGGTTCTATGTCAAGCCTACCAAGTACCCATCATAAAATCTCATCTCTTGCATTACATTATTTACCATTTGCCTCCCATTTTCGTCTCCCCCACTTCTAAAATGTTTTCAGAAAATCACAAAAATATTTGTCTTTTTATTTGCCCTCTTTTCGTTTGCCCTTTATGTCTTACTTGGTTTGTTTGCTATTTTGCTTGCCATAATTGTGTATTCATTCCAGATCAGAAAGCCTATTTTCTCGGAGTGGCCGAAGGGTCGCTCCGTGCGCTCCAGAAAGCTGGATGTCTGCCGAACAGGGAAAATCCTATTTGACGCCCGCAGGCGTCAAAAGGAGGTGGCTTCCCTAAAGCCTGGCACCCTCGCTCCAGTTATGGGCCGGCCCACGATTGCTTTGACTTTTCTTTTTTTCCTATTTCTTTCATTTCTTTTTTTGTTTCTATTTCTTTTCTCTTCATTTTTATTATTTATTATTTTTGCGTGTTTTATACACAGTTCATTACGTGTGCAAAAAGATGTTCTTCGTAAATTTAAGAAAATGTTTGCACTATATTAAGAAAAGGATCAGCTTATTTTTCTTTTGTATTTTAAAATTGTTCAACTTGCATTTAAAAAATAAATTCAATCTGTACTTAAATATTTTTCAGCATATATTACTAAAATGTTTAATGCGTATTTAAATATTTGCTCAGCGTATATCACAAAATGTTCAGTGTGTATTTAAAATTTGTTCAGTGTATATCACAAAATGTTCAATGTGTATTTAAAATTTGTTCAGTGTATATGACAAAATGTTCAATGTGTATTTAAATTTTTTTCATCATTTGAAATTTCAAAAAAATTCTTCATGTTATCAATAATATTCACGTCTTTAAAGTTAGATCGAACTTTTTTCTATTGCACAATTATGCAAACATGTTTTTAGCACAGGAGAACTCTTTGTTTGCGTGATTGAAGCTTATATTTTACTACCTCCATTTCAAAATAAGTGTCGTGGTTTCAAATTTGAACTAAAACCACGACAGTATTAAACAATTGATGGAAACTTATTACTACCTCTGTCATGGACTGCCATGTGTATTAGTATCATGTAGAAGATGCTTAACAAATGCTTCTGCTGGTACCTGCTCTTTATGAACTAATTTGGTACTCCTTTCCGTTATGTAGGAATGGCCTGAAGAGAGTTATCCCTCATGGGTAGATGGACCATGGTACGTTGTATCTCGGGATATAGCAAAAGAAGTTTACACGAAACACAAAAGAGGGGAGCTAAAGGTATGTGGCCTTCTAAGATTTGTAAAAGGGTACCCCTTTTCTCGTCAGTGATATTGAATTCTCCTCAGTTGCTTAAATCTCAAATGATATTGAAGTCAGCCTAGAAAAACATCCCCAACAGTGATATTGAATTCTCCTCAGTTCTCCAGTTATTTTTCCTGCTGACTGTTGTGGTGCGGAATATTAACTGAGGATTTTGACTTGCAGATGTTCAAGCTGGAGGATGTGGCAATGGGAATATGGATCAATGAGAAGAAGAAGGAAAGCTTTGATGTCACGTACGAGAACGATGGAAGGATTTTGGTGGAAGGCTATGAGGATGGGTATGTGGTTGCCTACTACCAAGAACCAAGGCAGCATGATGTGCCTC
Source organism: Triticum aestivum (assembly GCF_018294505.1). Classification (NCBI taxonomy): domain Eukaryota; kingdom Viridiplantae; phylum Streptophyta; class Magnoliopsida; order Poales; family Poaceae; genus Triticum; species Triticum aestivum. The sequence goes on from NC_057814.1 coordinate 145,705,242, forward strand.
TAGGACAAACTCCAGAAAACAAAGCGAGGAAACTGTTGCAACGAGTAAGTGTGAATGACTACTTGCTGGAATCTAACGGCAAGGTTGAGAACATCCATGAAGGAGGAGCCAGAGAGCTTCTCACTGATGCTTTCTGATCACAATTGATAGGTCACAATTGTTTCTGCCATCGGCCATTCTTTTGTGTCCACACTCTGGAGTACATCCCAGGAGCACAACAAGATATTTTGTAGTAGATGTAGTAGGTCCCTTCGGTTTTGGCCATAGGTAGGCAAGTGTGGCTGCTTGTAACTTATCATACGAGAACGTAGGGCTACATTTTTCAGGATAGTTGGAGGACCAGCTTTTGTTGGGGAACGTAGTAATTTCAAAAAAATTCCTACGCACACACAGGATCATGGTGATGCATAGCAACGAGAGGGGAGAGTGTTTCCACGTACCCTCGTAGACCGAAAGCGGAAGCATTAACACAACGCGGTTGATGTAGTCGTACGTCTTCACGATCCGACCGATCCAAGTACCGAACGCACGGCACCTCCGAGTTTAGCACACGTTCAGCTCGATGACGTCCCACGAACTCCGATCCAGTAGAGCTTCGCGGGAGAGTTCCGTCAGCACGACAGCGTGATGACGGTGATGATGTTGCTACCGACGCAGGGCTTCGCCTAAGCACCGCTACGATATGACCGAGGTGAAATATGGTGGAGGGGGGCACCGCACACGGCTGGAATAGATCAATAGACCAACTTGTGTGTCTTGGGGTGCTCCCCTGCCCCCGTATATAAAGGAGCAAGGGAGGAGGAGGCCGGCCCTAGGAGGGGCGCGCCAAGGGAGTAGGATTCCTTCTCCTAGTAGGAGTAGGTTTCCTCCTTTCCTAGTCCAACTAGGAGAAGGGGGGAAAGGAGGGGCGAGGAGAAGGAAGGGAGAGGGGGGCCGCGCCCCAAACCCCTTGTCCAATTCGGACTGGGCCTGGGAGGGGCGCCCCCCCTCCTGGCTGCTGCCTATCCTTCCCACTAAGGCCCATTAAGGCCCAATACTTCTTCCCCGTATTCCCGTAACTCCCCGGTACTCCAAAAAATACCCGAATCACTCGGAACCTTTCCGATGTCCGAATATAGTCGTCCAATATATCGATCTTTATGTATCGACCATTTCGAGACTCCTCACCATGTCCCCGATCTCATCCGGGACTCCGAACTACCTTCGGTACATCAAATCACATAAACTCATAATACAAATCGTCACCGAACTTTAAGCGTGCGGACCCTACGGGTTTGAGAACTATGTAGACATGACCGAGACATGTCTCCCGTCAATAACCAATAGCGGAACCTGGATGCTCATATTGGCTCCTACATATTCTACGAAGATCTTTATCGGTCAAACCGCATAACAACATACGTTGTTCCCTTTGTCATCGGTATGTTACTTTCCGAGATTCGATCGTCGGTATCTCAATACCTAGTTCAATCTCGTTGCCGGCAAGTCTCCTTACTCGTTCCGTAATACATCATCCCGCAACTAACTCATTAGTTACAATGCTTGCAAGGCTTATAGTGATGTGCATTACCGAGTGGGCCCAGAGATACCTCTCCGACAATCGGAGTGACAAATCCTAATCTCGAAATACGCCAACTCAACAAGTACCTTTGGAGACACCTGTAGAGCACCTTTATAATCACCCAGTTACGTTGTGACGTTAGGTAGCACACAAAGTGTTCCTCCGGTAAACGGGAGTTGCATAATCTCATAGTCATAGGAACATGTATAAGTCATGAAGAAAGAAATAGCAACATACTAAAGGAACAAGTGCTAAGCTAACGGAATGGGTCAAGTCAATCACATCATTCTCCTAATGATGTGATCCCGTTAATGAAATGACAACTCATGTCTATGGCTAGGAAACATAACCATCTTTGATCAACGAGCTAGTCAAGTAGAGGCATACTAGTGACACTCTGTTTGTCTATGTATTCACACATGTATCATGTTTCCGGTTAATACAATTCTAGCATGAATAATAAACATTTATCATGATATAATTAAATAAATAACAACTTTATTATTGCCTCTAGGGCATATTTTCTTCAGTCTCCCACTTGCACTAGAGTCAATAATCTAGTTCACATCGCCATGTGATTTAACATCAATAGTTCACATCTTTTATGTGGTTAACACCCATAGTTCACATCGATATGTGACCAACACCCAAAGGGTTTACTAGAGTCAGTAATCTAGTTCACATCGCTATGTGATTAACACCCAAAGAGTACTAAGGTGTGATCATGTTTTGCTTGTGAGATAATTTTAGTCAACGGGTCTGTCACATTCAGATTTGTAAGTATTTTGCAAATTCTATGTCTACAATGCTCTGCTCGGAGCTACTCTAGCTAATAGCTCCCACTTTCAATATGTATCCAGATTGAGATTTAGAGTCATCTGGATCAGTGTCAAAAACTTGCATCGACGTAACCCTTTACGACGAACCTTTTGTCACCTCCATAATCGAGAAACATATCCTTATTCCACTAAGGATAATTTTGGCCGCTGTCAAGTGATCCACTAGTAGAAAAAGGGCCTTTAGTCCCGGTTCTGGAACCGGGACTAAAGGGTCTTACACGAACCGGGACTAAAGGCCCTCCACGTGGCCGCTGCCTCGAGGTCCACCTTTAGTCCCGGTGGGTAACACGAACCGGTACTAAAGGAAATTTTATGATTTTTTCTGAAAAAAATTTGTGAAATTTTTTTTGTGAAATTTTTTTATTTTCAAATTTCTGAATTTTTTTAACCTCTAATCTTTAATCACCCCTCATCACTGCTCAATTTAACCTCTAATCTCTAATCTCCCCTCATCATTCCAAATCATTTAACTTCCCGGACGGTCACCCATCCTCTCACTACTCTAGACTGAGCACGCTTAACTTTCGGGTTCTATTCTCCCTCGTTTCCAAGTCTGCACTTGTTGTTTTCCTGACAATAGTAAGATGTCAATCCTATTTTTTTACCAAAGAACAGTAGGGTAAATCCCCTACTGTGAGTCCTTTTTTCATTAATAAATAAGGGTATCAAAATACATAAAAAAATGGTTGTTGGGGGGACAACCAAGGAGGTACTATATATAGGGAAAGTAGCAAGGAAATTATTGGAAAATTAAATATTGTCTATCCAAGAGGACATGCCCTCTTTTAGAGTGGGTTTAGGCCTTAGCATGGTCATTTTGAAATATCTGACAAATTCGTTCTTGCATTCATTTATTGAGCAGGGGATCCCTTCAAAAATCATCCCATTCCTTTGGTTCCATATGCTCCAGCAGCCAAGAATCATGGCTTCCATGAAGTGGTCAATTTTATATCTGTGTTTAGCATCAATAATCATATTGTTGATTTCCAGATCCGAATTCCATTCAAAACCAATGTTCCACCAAAATCCTTGACTAAATGGACAATAGTAAGATGTCAATCCTATTAACCCTCAGGAATTTAGCTTGAGCATGAAGTCACACATTTCACTGTTTGAGTTTGAAACTATTGTTCTAAAAAACAATAATTATTTAGTAACACTAATATTTCTTGAATAAGTAGTTTGACCATAGTTTGACCACAGTTTGACCAGATTTGACCAAAATTCAAAAAACTGAAATAATTATTTCGTAACACTAATATTTCTTGAATAATTAGTTTGACCATTGTTTGACCACAGTTTGACCACAATTTGACCAGATTTGACCAAAATTCAAAAAACCTGAAATAATTATTTAGTAACACTAATATTCTTGAATAATTATTTAGTAACACTAATACTTCTTGAATAAGTTTTAACAAAAATTCAAAAAACACTGAAATTTGAGCATAACTTTTTTTCCTTTTAGAATTGGAGGATTCTAAAAATTTGCAAACAGGCTGTCAAAATCGGATGTGGATTTTTGTGCTAAACATTTTGATATATTATACGTTTTTTCTGACATCGTATGCAAAAGTTATAGCCGTTTTACATTTTCCCTACACTTTTTGCAAAACATGTCCAAATTTAAGTTTTAAATTTTCCTAACTAGTACATGTAGTAACATAACTACATCTGGAAGGAATTTAATTTTTAAAGTTTTTATCATTTTCTTTTGCTTTTTAAAAAACTGAAAAGGCGATCCACGAGGGGGGGGGGGTGGGGGGTGGGGGGTAGAGTTTGAAAATGGGACCTTTAGTACCGGTTCGTGCCATGAACCGATACTAATGCCTCAAACCCCATTAGTACCGGTTGGTGGCTCGAACCGGGACTAAAGGTCTAACCTTTAGTACCGGTTGGTGCCACGAACCGGTACTAATGGGCATCGCACCCTTTAGTCCCGGTTCGTGGCACCAACCGGGACTAAAGGTCCCATTTGAACCGGGACTAATGCCTGTACGGTGCCCTAGCCGCTCGAACCAGGACTAATGTGAGCATTAGTCCCGGTTCGTAATGCAACCAGATTAATGCTCTTTTCTGGCCGAACCAAAGCCCTGTTTTCTACTAGTGATCTACTCCTAGATCACTATTGTACTCCCTTGCCAAACTCAGTGGTAGGGTATACAATAGATCTGGTACACAGCATGGCATACTTTGTAGAACCTATGGCTGAGGCATAGGGAATGGCTTTCATTCTCTTTCTATCTTCTGCCGTGGTCGGGCTTTGAGTCTTACTCAATTTCACACCTTGTAACACAGGCAAGAACTATTTCTTTGACTGTTCCATTTTGAACTACTTCAAAATCTTGTCAAGGTATGTACTCATTGAAAAAACTTATCAAGCGTCTTGATCTATCTCTATAGATCTTGACGCTCAATATGTAAGCAGCTTCACCGAGGTCTTTCTTTGAAAAAACTCCTTTCAAATACTCCTTTATGCTTTCCAGAAAATTCTACATTATTTTCGATCAACAATATGTCATTCACATATTCTTATGAGAAATGCTGTTGTGCTCCCACTCACTTTCTCGTAAATATAGGCTTCGCCGCAAGTCTGTATAAAACTATATGCTTTGATCAACTCATCAAAGCGTATATTCCCACTCCGAGATGCTTGCACCAGTCCATAGATGGATCACTGGAGCTTGCACATTTTGTTAGCACTTTTAGGATCGACAAAACTTTCTGGTTGCATCATATACAAATCTTCTTTAAGAAATCCATTAAGGAATGTAGTTTTGATATCCATTTGCCAGATTTCATAAAATGTGGCAATTTGCTAACATGATTCGGACAGACTTAAGCATCGCTACGAGTGAGAAAATCTCATCGTAGTCAACACCTTGAACTTTGTCAAAAACCTTTTCCGACAAGTCTAGCTTTGTAGATAGTAACACTACTATCAGCGTCCGTCTTCCTCTTGAAGATCCATTTATTTTCTATGGCTTGCCGATCATCGGGCAAGTCAACTAAAGTACACACTTTGTTCTTATACATGGATCCCATCTCAGATTTCATGGCCTCAAGCCATTTCGCGGAATCCGGGCTCATCATCGCTTCCTCATAGTTCATAGGTTCGTCATGGTCAAGTAACATGACCTCCAGAACAGGATTACCGTACCACTCGGGTTCGGACCTCACTCTGGTTTACCTACAAGGTTCGGTAGTAACTTGATTTGAAGTTACATGTTCATCATCATTGGCTTCCTCACTAATTGGTGTAGGAGTCACAGGAACAGATTTCTGTGATGAACTACTTTCCAATAAGGGAGCAGGTACAGCTACCTCATCAAGTTCTACTTTCCTCCCACTCACTTGTTTCGAGAGAAACTCCTTCTCTAGAAAGGATCCATTCTTAGCAACGAATGTCTTGCCTTCGGATCTGTGATAGAAGGTGTGCCCAACAGTCTCCTTTGGGTATCCTACGAAGACACATTTTTTCGATTTGGGTTTGAGCTTATCAGGATGAAACTTTTTCACATAAGTATCGCAACCCCAAACTTTAAGAAACGACAACTTTGGTTTCTTCCCAAACCACAGTTCATATAGTGTCATCTCAACGGATTTAGATGGTGCCCTATTTAACGTGAATGCAGCTGTCTCTAATGCATCACCCCAAAATGATAGTGGTAAGAAACATCATAGATTGCACTATATCCAATAAAGTACGATTATGATGTTCGGACACATCATTATGCTGTGGTGTTCCAGGTGGCGTGAGTTGCGAAAACTATTCCGCATTGTTTCAAATGAAGACCAAACTCGTAACTCAAATATTCTCCTCCACGATCAGATCGTAGAAACTTTATTTTCTTGTTATGATGATTTTCCACTTCACTCTGAAATTATATGAACTTTTCAAATGTTTCAGACTTATATTTCATCAAGTAGATATACCCATATCTGCTCAAATTATCTGTGAAGGTCACAAAATAACGATACCCGCCGCGAGCCTCAACGCTTATCGGATCGCATACATCAGTATGTATTATTTCCAATAAGTCAGTTGCTTGCTCCATTGTTCCGGAGAACGGAGTCTTAGTCATCTTGCCCATAAGGCATGGTTTGCAAGCATCAAGTGATTCATAATCAAGTGATTCCAAAAGCCCATCAGCATGGAGTTTCTTCACGCGCTTTACACCAATATGACCTAAACGGTAGTGCAACAAATAAGTTGCACTATCATTATTAACTTTGCATCTTTTGGCTTCAATATTATGAATATGTGTATCACTACGATCGAGATCCAACAAACCATTTTCATTGGGTGTATGACCATAGAAGGTTTTATTCATGTAAACAGAACATCAATTATTCTCTTAAATGAATAACCATATTGCAATAAACATGATCAAATCATATTCATGCTCAACGCAAACACCAAATAACACTTATTTAGGTTCAACACTAATCCCGAAAGTATAGGGAGTGTGCGATGATGATCATATCAATCTTGGAACCACTTCCAACACACATCGTCACTACACCTTAACTAGTCTCTGTTCATTCTGCAACTCCCATTTCGAGTTACTAATCTTAGCAACTGAACTAGTATCAAATACTAAGGGGTTGCTATAAACACTAGTAAAGTACACATCAATAACATGTATATCAAATATACCTTTGTTCACTATGCCATCCTTCTTATCCGCCAAGTATCTAGGGCAGTTCCACTTCCAGTGACCAGTCCCTTTGTAGTAGAAGCACTTAGTCTCAGGCTTAGGTCCAGACTTGGGCTTCTTCACTTGAGCAGCAACTCGCTTGCCGTTCTTCTTGAAGTTCCCCTTCTTCCCTTTGCGCTTTTCTTGAAACTAGTGGTCTTGTCAACCATCAACACTTGATGTTTTTCTTGATTTCTACCTTCGTCGATTTCAGCATCACGAAGAGCTTGGGAATCGTTTACGTTATCCCTTGCATATTATAGTTCATCACGAAGTTCTAGTAACTTGGTGATAGTGACAAGAGAACTCTGTCAATCACTATCTTATCTGGAAGATTAACTCCCACTTGATTCAAGTGATTGTAGTACTTAGACATTCTGAACACATGCTCACTAGCTGAGCAATTCTCCTCCATCTTGTAGGCAAAGTACTATCAGAGGTCTCATACCTCGACACGGGCATGAGTATGAAATACCAATTTCAACTCTTGGAACATCTTATATGCTCCGTGGCGTTCAAAACATTTTTGAAGTCCCGGTTCTAAGCCGTAAAGCATGGTGAACTAAACTATCAAGTAGTTATCATACCGAGCTTTGTCAAACGTTCATAACGTCTGCATCTGCTCCTGCAATAGGTCTGTCACCTAGCGGTGCATCAAGGACATAATTCTTCTGTGCAGCAATGAGGATAATCCTCAGATCACGGATCCAATCATTGCCACTAATCATCTTTCAACTTAGTTTTCTCTAGGAACATATCAAAAATAAAACAGGGGAGCTACACGTGAGCTATTGATCTACAACATAGATATTCTAATACTACCAGGACTAAGTTCATGATAAATTAAAGTTCAATTAATCATATTACTTAAGAACTCCCACTTAGATAGACATCTCTCTAATCATCTAAGTGACCACGTGATCCAAATCAATTAAACCATAACCTGTCATCACGTGAAATGGAGTAATTTTCAATGGTGAACATCACTATGTTGATCATATCTACTATATGATTCACGCTCGACCTTTCGGTCTCAGTGTTCTGAGGCCATATCTGCATATGCTAGGCTCGTCAAGTTTAACCCGAGTATTCTGCGTGTGCAAAACTGGCTTGCACCCATTGTAGATGGACGTAGAGCTTATCACACCCGATCATCACATGGTGTCTGGGCACGACGAACTTTGGCAACGGTGCATACTCAGGGAGAACACTTTTATCTTGAAATTTAGTGAGAGATCATCTTATAATGCTACCATCAATCAAAGCAAAATAAGATGCATAAAAGATAAACATCACATGCAATCAATATAAGTGATATGATATGGCCATCATCATCTTGTGCTTGTGATCTCCATCTCCGAAGCACCGTCATGATCACCATCGTCACCGGCGCGACACCTTGATCTCCATCGTAGCAGCGTTGTCGTCTCGCCAACTATTGTTTCTATGACTATCGCTACCGCTTAGTGATAAAGTAAAGCAATTACAGGGCGATTGCATTGCATACAATAAAGCGACAACCAGATGGCTCCTGCCAGTTGCCGATAACTCGGTTACAAAACATGATCTTCTCATACAATAAAATATAGCATCATGCCTTGACCATATCACATCAAAACATGCCCTACAAAAACAAGTTAGACGTCCTCTACTTTGTTGTTGCAAGTTTTACGTGGCTACTACGGGCTGAGCAAGAACCGTTCTTACCTACGCATCAAAACCACAACGATAGTTCGTCAAGTTAGTGCTGTTTTAACCTTCTCAAGGACCGGGCGTAGCCACACTCGGTTCAACTAAAGTTGGAGATACTGACACCCGCCAGCCACCTGTGTGCAAAGAAAGTCAGTAGAACCAGTCTCGCGTAAGCGTACGCGTAATGTCGGTCCGGGCCGCTTCATCCAACAATACCGCTGAACCAAAGTGTGACATGCTGGTAAGCAGTATGACTTGTATCGCCCACAATCAGTTGTGTTCGACTCGTGCATATAACAACAACGCATAAAACCAGGCTCAGATGCCACTGTTGGGGAACGTAGTAATTTCAAAAAAATTCCTACGCACACACAGGATCATGGTGATGCATAGCAACGAGAGGGGAGAGTGTGTCCATGTACCCTCGTAGACCGAAAGCAGAAGCGTTAACACAACGCGGTTGATGTAGTCATACGTCTACACGATCCGACCGATCCAAGTACCAAACGCATGGCACCTCCGAGTTCAGCACACGTTCAGCTCAATGACGTCCCGCGAACTCCGATCCAGCAGAGCTTCACGGGAGAGTTCCGTCAGCACGACGGCGTGATGACGGTGATGATGTTGCTACCGACGCAGGGTTCGCCTATGCACCGCTACGATATGACCGAGGTGGAATATGGTGGAGGGGGGCACTGCACACGGCTGGAATATTTCAATAGATCAACTTGTGTGTCTTGGGGTGCCCCCTGCCCCCGTATATAAAGGAGCAAGGGAGGAGGAGGCTGGCCCTAGGAGGGGCGCGCCAAGGGAGTAGGATTCCTACTCCTAGTAGGAGTAGGTTTCCTCCTTTCCTAGTCCAACTAGGAGAAGGGGGAAAGGAGGGGAGAGGAGAAGGAAGGGAGAGGGGGGCCGCGCCCCAAACCCCTTGTCCAATTCGGACTGGGCTTGGGAGGGGCGCGCGCCACCTCCTGGCTGCTGCCTCTCCTTCCCACTAAGGCCCATTAAGGCCCAATACTTCTTCCCCGTATTCCCGTAACTCCCCGGTACTCCGAAAAATACCCGAATCACTCAGAACCTTTTTGATGTCCGAATATAGTCGTCCAATATATCGATCTTTACTTCTCGGCCATTTCGAGACTCCTCGTCATGTCCCCGATTTCATCCGGGACTCCGAACTACCTTCGGTACATCAAATCACGTAAACTCATAATACAAATCGTCACCGAACTTTAAGCGTGCGGACCCTACGGGTTCGAGAACTATGTAGACATGACCGAGACACGTCTCCGGTCAATAACCAATAGCGGAACGTGGATGCTCATATTGGCTCCTACATATTCTACGAAGATCTTTATCGGTCAAACCGCATAACAACATACGTTGTTCCCTTTGTCATCGGTATGTTACTTGCCCGAGATTCGATCGTCGGTATCTCAATACCTAGTTCAATCTCGTTACCGGCAAGTCTCTTTACTCGTTCCGTAATACATCATCCCACAACTAACTCATTAGTTACAATGCTTGCAAGGCTTATAGTGATGTGCATTACCGAGTGGGCCCAGAGATACCTCTCCGACAATCGGAGTGACCAATCCTAATCTCGAAATACGCCAACCCAACAAGTACCTTTGGAGACACCTGTAGAGCACCTTTATAATCACCCAGTTACGTTGTGACATTTGGTAGCACACAAAGTGTTTCTCCGGTAAACATGAGTTGCATAATCTCATAGTCATAGGAACATGTATAAGTCATGAAGAAAGTAATAGCAACATACTAAACGATCAAGTGCTAAGCTAACGGAATGGGTCAAGTCAATCACATCATTCTCCTAATGATGTGATCCCGTTAATCAAATGACAAATCATGTCTATGGCTTGGAAACATAACCATCTTTGATCAACGAGCTAGTCAAATAGAGCCATACTAGTGACACTCTGTTTGTCTATGTATTCACACATGTATCATGTTTCCGGTTAATACAATTCTAGCATGAATAATAAACATTTATCATGATATAAGGAAATAAATAATAACTTTATTATTGCCTCTAGGGCATATTTCCTTCAGCTTTAGCCAAGAAAAACAAGTGAATGCATTTTGCATTCGTTGTAAAGCTATTCGAGAACCACTTGTATAATAGTTTTGTATTATTGTTTCTAGTTATAACGGAGGCGAGCAACTCTCAAAATCAGGCATTACATAGCCTGTTGCTAAACTGACGGCTATATCGGGACATGTATAATGTACGATAGGCCTTGTCGATGACTTCAGTGATGTAAAGGGAAAGAAAGATGAAAGACACAATTTGCCTAGGTCCTAGTCATCAAGATGGGAGTCCCGATTTATGTCTCGTGTATTGAGGTTCTAGGAACTGTTTGGGCAACATCATGACCTTGTTGCATTCCTTGATAGGGAAAATTTTGGTACTTTCCCTAGAGAAATTGAAAAGCCACAATTGAGGCTTGAAGAGCTTTTGAACATGGAAGCAAATGATGTAGCAGCGCAAGGATGAAGATGATACAATGAGTTGTATAGGGAAGAAGTGGTGTGGATCCAGCGCATGAGGATCGCATGGCTGAAAGTGTTGGGGATCGTAGCAGAAATTTAAAATTTTCTACGCATCACCAAGATCAATCTATGGAGTCATCTAGCAACGAGAGAGAGGAGTGCATCTACATACCCTTGTAGATCACGAGCGGAAGCGTTCAAGAGAACGGGGTTGATGGAGTCGTACTCGTCGTGATCGAAATCACCGATGATCCTAGCGCCGAACGGACGGCACCTCCGCGTTCAACACACGTACGGTTGGGAGAGACGTCTCCTCCTTCTTGATCCAGCAAGGGGGGAGGAGAGGTTGATGGAGATCCAGCAGCACGACGGTGTGGTGTTGGAAGCAGCGGGGATCTCGGCAGGGCTTCGCCAAGCTCAGCGAGAGGGAGAGGTGTTACGGGGGGAGAGGGAGGCGCCAGGGGCTTGGGTGCGCAGCCCTCCCTCCCCCCTTTATATAGGGGCCCTGGGGGGGCGCTGGCCCCGGGAGATCCCATCTCAAGGGGGGCGGCGGCCAAGGGGGGACTTGCCCCCCAAGTCAGGTGGGGCGCCCCCCCCACCCCCAGGGTTTCCAACCCTAGGCGCAGGGGGAGGCCCATGGGGGGCGCACCAGCCCACCAGGGGCTGGTTCCCATCCCACTTCAGCCCATGGGGCTGTCCGAGATAGGTGGCCCCACCCGGTGGACCCCCGGGACCCTTCCGGTGGTCCCGGTACAATACCGGTGACCCCCGAAACTTTCCCGGTGGCCGAAACTGGACTTCCTCCGCTTCTTCCTACTCCTCAGGAAGCTCCCCTTTTTGGAGGAATTGGACGCTATGCTGCGCCCATACCGGAGCCTGGGGCTCGACGGCAAGGACCAAAGGCATCTCTTCCGCCATGGGAGCGGTTGTCTCTACAGCCAGGGCTTGACGCCCTACCGGAGCCAGTTGCTCTTGGGCAGGCTCAGTGTGCACGGCAACATCCTTGCCGGCCGTCCCAGGGGGTTCAGAAGGAAGGTACTTGCCGGGACCTGATTTCCTCCACTTGCTCGGCTCTGTTGATGGTTCGACTGATGGCTGAGTTAAACGGAGCAAAAAGGTACCCGGCTCCACAGGTAGCTTGAATGCAGCACGCTTTGACAGGTAATCGGCGATGTCGTTCTCCGCTCAGGGGACGTGCTCTGCTTGGATGCCGTCAAAGCGCTCCTCCAGCTTTCTCACCTCATCTACGTAGGCCTCCATCAATGGGCTCTGGTAATCCTTGTTGACCTGCCTAACAACAAGCTGCGAGTCACCCCTGACGATGAGCTTCTTAACCCCGAGGTCTGCCGCGATCCTGAGACCGGCGAGCAATCCCTTGTACTCAGCAGTGTTGTTGGTGGACATCTCCCTGGGGAAGTGCATCTGGATCACATACTTGAGGTGCTCTCCGGTGGGTGCGACGAGCAGCACACCGGCACCGGCGCCTTGCAGCGAGAAAGCCCCATCAAAGTACATGATCCAGTCGCGGTCTGCTTCCTTGCCTGGGACAGTGGTCTCCTGGATTTCTTCATGAGGCATTGAGGTCCAGTCTGCAATGAACTCTGCCAAGACTCTGCTCTAGATTGTCGAGGTACTTTCAAACTTCAAACCGAAACTTGATAAGTCCAAGGCCCATTCCATAATCCTTCCAGTTGCATCTAGGTTATGCAGTATCCGTTGCAACGGGAGTCGGGTGACGACAGTGATCTCGTGGGCTTGGAAGTAATGACGCAGCTTCCTCGAGGCCATAAGGAGGCCGAAGAGCAATTTCTGCACACTGGAGTACCTCGATCTAGCTCCCTGCAAGAGGGAGCTGACAAAGTAAACTGGGTGTTGCATCATCTTCTTCTTCTGCACCACCTCACTCGACAGCGCGGGCACTGCCTTGGTGGCATCAGACTCTGCCGGGGGCCTCGCCTTGCCGGCACCAGGCCCTGCCGGGGGAATCTTTGGCTTGCCATCCGCTGGTTGTGCCACCATCACTGCCTCCTCGTCGACCTCCCTCTGTGCCACCAGTGCGGTGCTGACCACTTGATTCGTCACCGCCAGATATAGCAGCAATGGCTCTTGTGGTTTGGGTGCAACCAGTATTGGCGTGGAGGAAAGGTATTTCTTCAGATCCTGCAATGCTGCCTCGGCTTCTGGGGTCCACTCCATTGGGCCTGCCTTCTTCAAGATTTTTAAGAAAGGTAGGGCGCGCTCGGCGGACTTGGAGATGAATCGGCTCATGGCGGCGACGCAGCTGGTGAGCCAACGCACATCCTTGATCCGCTTGGGCGCCTCAATCTGCTCAATAGCCTTGATTTTGTCTGGGTTTGCCTCGATCCCGCGCTGCGACACATAGAACCCGAGAAGCTTGCCGGACGAAACACCGAAGACACACTTCTCAGGGTTGAGCTTGAGGTTGATCTTGCGCAGGTTGGCAAATGTCTCTTCCAGATCTTGCACAAGAGTTGCCCCGTCTTTTGTCTTGACCACTATGTCATCCATGTATGCTTCCATATTTCTATGGAGCTGGAGTTCAAAACCAATTTGGACTGCTCTTGCAAACATCGAGCCAGCACTCTTCAACCCGAAAGGCATCTGAAGAAAGCAATACGTACCACATGGGGTGATGAATGCTGTCTTCTCTTCATCTTCTCTTGTCATGAAGATTTGGTGGTAACCCGAGTAGGCGTCGAGGAATGACAGTAGATCACACCCGGCCGTGGAGTCGACAATCTGGTCGATGCGCGGCAATGGAAGGGGTCCTTAGGACAAGCCTTATTGATATCTGTGTAGTCAATACACAGCCCCCACTTCCCATTTGCCTTGCGCACCACTACCGGATTGGCCAACCACGTCGGGTCGAGCACTCCTCTCACCAAACCTGCTGCTTCCAACTTCCTGATCTCCTCTGTGATGAACTCCTGCCTCTCTAGAGCCTGTTTTCTGACCTTCTGCTTGATGGGCCGTGCATGAGGACAGACAGCTAGGTGGTGCGCAATCACCTCCCTGGGAACACCGGGGATGTCGGATGCTTGCCACGCAAACACGTTGACATTCACCCGCAGGAAGGTGACGAGCGCGCCTTCCTATTTGCTGTCGAGGGTGGATCCTATGGTGAAGGGTCCTCCCGTGCCATCCTCCCTGATGGACACCTTCTTGGTCTGCGGTGGCGCAGCTCTGGATTTCATACTCTTGCCGGTAGAGCTCTCTGGCATGTCCTCGACGGTAGCACAACAATCCGAGGAGGTGCGCTTGCCGGAGTGGGTGCGAGAGGTCCTGCCGGGCTTCTTCTTCCCTCCCGGGCCTTTAGTGGCAGGAGCAGGTGCCTTGACGGCAGCTGTTGCAATAGCTTCCCGGTAGAGTTGGTCGGTGCAAATCAGCGCATCCTTCTTGTCAGAGGGGACGGAGATGATGGTCAACGGCCCGGGCATCTTTAGCATGTTGTAGGCCTAGTGTGATGCCACCATGAACTTGGCTAGTGTCGGGCGGCCGAGGATCCCGTTGTAGGGCAAGGGGATCTCGGCCACGTCGAAGATGATCCTCTCTGTCCTGTAGTTCAACTCTCCTCCAAACATCACGGGCAGTGTGACCTTCCCCTTCGGCTGGCTCCTCCCCGGATTAACCCCTTGAAACGTGCCTGTTTCCTCAAGGTCTTCATCAGGAATTTGCAGCCTTTTGATCACGACGAGCGAGATCGAGTTCAGGCCGGCCCCGCCATCAACCAACATCTTGTTCACCTTGCGGTTGCGTATCGTTGGTGAGACCAACAATGGCAAACACCCGACCACGGTTGTGCGGTCAGGGTGGTCCTCGGCATCAAAGATGAGGGGCGTGCTGGACCACTTCAGCGGCTTCTGAGCGTCGAACAACGGTTCCGCTGCTGTAATCTCACGCGCCCACTGCTTGAGCTGGCGGTGAGAAGTATGCAGCGAGGTGTCATCATTGACGCACATGGCCTCCGTAGCCTTCTGGAACTCTTGCTCACCGGACTCATCGTCCTCGTCGTGATCATCGTCTTCTTGTTTCTTGTCACGGCCCCGGGCGGGCCTCTCTTGCTGGTTGTCCTTGCCGGGGCGGCTTCCTTGGCCGCCATGCTTCTTGTCGGATCCCTCAGCACCGTCCTGACCTTTCACCTTGTCCCGCCTTTCATACTCAGCCTTTTGCTTTTCAGCAAGCAGCTCGACTTGTTGGCAGTTCTGGAGGTCGCGGCCCTTGGTGCGGTGGATCTTGCAGTACTGCTTGCCGGAGCCCCCTGGCTTGTCGGTGGCTGCTAAGGCCCGGCAGGTGGCGCACCCGGCAATCTCCTTGCCGGGGCCGTCTGCCTTGACCTTCTTGGTAGCGCCGGTGTCGTGAGACCCCTCGACGGCAAGTACGGCCTTGCCCTTGCGTTTCCTGTTGTGACGTCGGCCCTTCTTCGTCGGGGTGGCGGCGTCTTCGTCGGTAGAGTCGGTTTCTGCACCGGCGTCTTTGCCGGGGTACTTCCTTCTCTCTTCAGCCCGGGCGCATTTATCGGCCAGAACGTAGAGCTCGGCCACATCCTTAACCTTGGTCATCGCCCGCTCTTCGCGCATCTTGCGATTGCGCACATTCTGGTGGAACGCGCTGATCACAGCGGCGGGATGAACGTCAGGGATGTTGTACTGCACCCGGCGGAACCTCTGGATGTACTTGCGTAGGGTTTCCCCTTCCTTCTGGGGGATGATATGCAGATCGCTGGCCTGGCCATGAGCTTGGTGGCCTCCTGTGAAGGCGCCAACGAACTCATGGCACAGATCCGACAAAGAAGAAATTGAATCCGCCGACAAGTGCATCAACCAAGACATAACATTGGGCTTCAGCGCCAGCGGGAAATAATTGGCAAGCACCTTGTCGTCGCGAGCTTCGGCCGCCTACATCGCGATGGTGTAGATGCTAAGGAACTTGGACGGATGGGTCTTTCCAGTGTACTTCTCGCCGACGTCGGGCTTGAACGTGCGGTGGGACGGCCACTGGAACTGCCGCAACTCACGGGTAAACGCCGGGCAGCCCACCTCATAAGGTTGGCCGCCAGAGCCCCCTGGTGCTGGGTGGTCCATAGCGGACCCCGCCCGCTTGTCCGACTGGTGGCGTGTATCACGCTGGCGCTCAATAGTGGTCCGAGCATCTTCGTGAGCTCGTTCTCGAAGAACTTGGCGCTGGTCGCGGTGGGTCCGCGGGTCGGACGACGCTACAGAGATGTTATCACAAGCGTCGTCACAATGGGCAGACGCCCGCGGCGCCTGGCGAGGAGGAGGAGAGTGCACCATGGCCGCAGCTCCCCCGGTCCTCCCAGCGCCAGCATGTGGTGGCTCGGTGGAGCGCTGCCCCGAGGGCCCCGCCGGTCGCAGATCATCTTTATTGGCGACGGCGACGAGGCTCCGGATGGTGGCCGTCCACTCGTTGAGCTTCTCTGCAGCAGGAGGGAAGTCGAGGAGCAGCTGCGTGCGCTCCAAAGCTTCCGCTGGCATGGGTGGCGGCGCTAGCTGCATGGACCGTGGCGTGCTTCTACTTCTAATCATGTTTGAAGGAGCTCCACCACGACCCAGCGGCTGCGCACCATTTTCGCCAGCACTTCGGCGGGCATGCTGAACTCCTTCATCCTGCGAACGACGCACTCGGCTCTTCCCACGGCGGTGCCCAGGGTCGCCGGCGTGGTGACGTTGTTCGTCGCGCACACCATCGGAAGAGCGCGCAGTGGTCGCCGGCGTGGGTGTCTTGGAGGTCGCTGCGTCACCCGGAAGTGGCACAACGACACCCCTGGAGGGCCCCGCGCCGCCTGCGGGGGGCCAAGCTCCGTATTTGGATCTGGCGACGTGCGGCCGGTCTTGGGTGTGCTAACGACGCCGCTCGCCAGGCTCTGTTTGCCAGGGTGATGCTAGTGCTCGCGGACCGCGGCCCGGGTCCTGTCCGCGACCGGGCCGCTGCTCGCCCGTAGTGGTACGGGCCGTTCGGCCCCCGACGAGCCGATCGCCGTGGCCGTCTTCTTCTTGCGAGCCATGGCGATGAAGAAACGCTAGGCTAGCTACTAGACCAGATTCTCACAATTGCGCCCCCTACTTGGCACGCCAAAGATGTCGGTGTGGAACGACACCTATGGGATCACAAGAATCCCTACTACGGTTGCCGGGGCGCGGGGTTGCGAGAAGAGCAGGATTAGTAGCCAGCACGAGGATCGTTTACCCAGGTTCGGGCCACGAGGATGCGTAAAACCCTAGTCCTGCTTTGGTGGGTGTATTTCAGAGAGTTCTTGAGCTCTCGAACTAGCTGTGGTGAGTGTGTAGTTCCAAAGAGCCGAATCCTTCTCCAGTATGCCATGGGCCTCCTTTTATAGTCGAAAGGGCTGCCATAGTGGCACATAGGAGGTGGAAAGGCGCATAGTGCTATGAGCTTCTCGCTCGTATTACATGACAAGACTCATTTAATGCGTAGCTTAGGTGTCCCCTTGCTTTATCGGGGACGGGGGTGAGGCCCGTCCCATCCGTCGCCGCTCCTCCTTGCTTCGACACGTGCCCTGGCTAGCGATGCATGCGGTGCCACGTAGGCAGGCAGGCAGCTGAGGTGGCGCGGTGGTGGAGCCTCCACGAAGATCTGCATGCCGCCACGCAGGCGTTTGATGGGTTGGCCTGGGAGCTGCATGTTGCCACGTAGGTGCCCGCCCACCTGGTTGGGCTGGCAGCCGCATGTCAATGGTGGTGGAGACTTGGTTGGTGCGGGCCTAGTAGTGGCACTGCTGGCGTCCTCGGTGAGGTCCTTGCCGGGCGTGGCCCGGCAAGGGTCTTGCCGTGGCGCGCTGTCGTCCCCGGCAAGGACCTTGTCGGGGGTCTGGTGGCCTTCCTTGGCAAGGACCCTGCCGAGGATCATCGTCTTCTAATCCTCATATGATCTTGAGTGTTCCTTGTCTTCACAAAGATCTGCATGCCACCATGGAGGTGCCTCCCGAGCCCTGGCCCAACATGATGTTTGAGACCGTGGGCTCAAGGGTGGCTCGCTCTGTTGGTGTGGGGCGAGCTGCCCCGGCAAGACCCTTGCCGGGGCTGCTGAGGCTGCCCCGGCAAGGGTCTTGGACTACTAGGAAAAGGCCTACTAGTGGCGCACCAGTTTTGCCTACTAATGGCGCACTACTGGTGCGCCACTAGTACCACGCCACTAGTATTTTTTACTAATGGCGCACCAGGCAGTGCGCCATTAGTATAGGCCACGGTGCGCCATTAGTATGCCTCCCAGGGGGCCATATTTACCCATGTGCTTTGCCATACTAATGGCGCACAGCGGGGTGATGCGCCATTAGTATCCTTTGGCATACTAATGGCGCACGTTGGGGTTGTGCGCCTTTAGTATGTATATTAGGGATTTTTTTCTTTTCCGATATTTGCACAGATTACAAAATATATCATTGGAAAGAATATAAACAGCACCACACAGCAACAGCAGATTCATCGAATACAATAGAAGATTAGTCTCCGAATACAATTCATCATATTAGTCACCGAATTCAAAAGACCGAACAAAGATAGAACATTACAAGTCTCGAGACCGCGAGTAGCGATTTTGTTGAAGGTAATACTAATCCTATCAAGTCCTACTAATCATCATGATACAACTTCTACTCGTTATTAATAACAAGTCATATGATCATCCTGATAGTCATCGAACCAACCCTACTTAATTGTTCTTAGCACATGATCATTAGTATTAGGCAGGACCTAAATACCCTATTTAAGGTAAAATAGCATAAAACAATATAGACCCTGACTCTCCATTATGGAGAATGGAGATCATCCTGTCTCCAATTCTTGCGCGGCGCTTCCTTTTGCTTGCAAGAACCTCCTTACGACTGTCCATACATTTTTTCCATTCTCTGATTAGCATGTCTCCACTTCTTCTAGAAATCCGGTATGGACAGTTGAGATTCGTAGGATGACCTGGATATAAGTTCAAAACACGAAGGCTGCCATTCTGATACATCAAATGAGGCACACAATCCTCAGGGATTCTCTGTTGGAAAACATAGTAATAACTTCATAGTTAGCAATGATGTACTAGTTTTAGAAGTATGCAAAAGATGCACGGATGTCGTAATAGTAAAAAATCTTACTCCATGGTAGTTACCGTAGTTCAACACGTGCACTAGTGGCACGTATTGACCATTAGTAGTTAAAACTAGTAATGGTGCACTGTGCCCTGGTGCGCCATTAATAGTTTTGGAAAAAAAATTGCTAGTAATGGCGCACCGTGTGTCTGGTGCGCCATTAGTAATGAGGACACTAATGGCGCACGTGTATCTGGTGCGCCACTGCTATATAGCAGTGGCGCACCACATACATGGTGCGCCATTAATGTCCATATCAGCTATAGCCCTTTTCCTAGTAGTCCTAGCTACTAGCTATGGACCCGTATAGGTCTGAGGAAAACTACTCACGCTTCATCGGAAAGGCAATAGGGTTGATGTAGATGCCCTCCGTGATCGAACACCCCTCTGGCAGGATGCCAGAAAATGTCCCAAGATGGGATCTCACGGAAACAGAGGCTTGCGGCGGTGGAAAAGTATTTTCGTGGCCTCCTCGGAGGGTTTTGGAATATATGTGAATATATAAGACGAAGAAGTAGGCCAGGGGACTCCCGAGGGGGGCACAAGGCAGGGGGATGCCCCCCTCCCTAGGGCGCGCCCTCACCCTTGCCGCCACCTCGTGGGTCTTCTGGCTTGGATTCCAAGTCCTCTGGGTGTCTTCTTGTCCAAGAGAAATCATCGTAACGTTTTATTACATTTGGACTCCGTTTGATATTCCTTTTCTTCGAAACTCAAAAAAAGGAAAAAACAGAAACTGGCACTGGGCTCTAGGCTAATAAGTTAGTCCCAAAAATAATATAAAATAGCATAATAATGCATATAAAACATCCAAAATAGATAATATAATAGCATGGAACAATAAAAAAATTATATATATGTTGGGGACGTATCATCGCATATGGGAGTAAAGAGGACTTGTTACTTAATGCTATGGTTGGTTTTACCTTAGTGATCTTTAGTAGTTGGGGATGCTTGCTAGAGTTCCAATCATAAGTGCATATGATCCAAATACAGAAAGTATGTTAGCGTATGCCTCTCCCTCATTGAATATGATAAGTATATATCGTGTTATATTCAATTGCCTATGGACAATCTTTCTCATTGTTCTACAAAAGCTTTCTACGAAACAACTAACTTTTATTATCTCGCAAAGTACTCCTAGTTTTATTCTTGCAGAGTAGTTCTAGCATTACACCAACAAAGTACTTCTAGTTTCATTCTTGTTCTAGGTAAATCAAATGTTAAGTGTGCGTAGAGTTGTATCAGTGGTCGATAGAACGTGAAGAGAATATAAATTCTACCTTTAGCTCCTCGTTGGGTTCGACACTCTTATTTATAGAAAAATCTACAATTGATCTCCCACACTTGTGGGTTATCAAGACCTTTTTCTGGCACCGTTGTCGAGGAGCAATAGCGTCGCATGAATATTCTCGTGTGCGCTTGTTGGCTTTATCACTAAGTAGATTTTATTTTCTGTTCTTGCTTTCTATGTTTAGTTATGGGTAGGAAACTCAAAATACCAAAAAATTAGTTGTACTTGCTAACCCAGTGGTTGAGGAACCACCCAAAATCTACCATACTGCTGAAGCTTTTTTACTTGGATCATCTTCGATCCACTTGTGCTCGTGCTGAAAACCCAACTACCTTAGTTGAGGGGAAATCATTAGATGAGCATGCTCATTTTTGTGAGTTACCGCTTGTCTCAAAAAGGGAAACTTTTACGGTGTCAAATTAATTTCTTGCATTGCTATGCTTGGAATTTATGTGAAATACATGATTTTACTTACTGTTTTGAAGATCCTAAAAAACACCTTCCCTTCCAATGTGAGTTTAAGGATAATGAAATCTTATATTATTATGCCATAGGTGTTTATAGTTACTATGATATTGAGCAAATTGAAGAATTTGTTTCTTTTAAGGGTGCCTATGAAATTGCTTCTTTGATTGAAAAGTATGATGCTAGACCTCCCTTTATATAGACAAGAGAGGCCTAGGGTTTAGATTGTTGGAAATATGCCCTAGAGGCAATAATAAAATGGTTATTCCTTGTTCATGATAATTGTCTATTATTCATGCTATAATTGTATTAACCGGAAACCATAATACATGTGTGAATGCATAGACTACAACATGTCCCTAGTGAGCCCGTAATACGTCTCCAACGTATCTATAATTTTTGATTGCTCCATGCTATTATATATTCTGTTTTGGATTTTTAATGGGCTTTATTATACACTTTTATATTATTTTTGGGACTAACCTATTAACCCAAGGCCCAGTGCAAATTGTTGTTTCTTTTTTCCTATTTCAGTGTTTCGCAGAAAAGGAATATCAAACGGAGTCCAAACAGGATGAAACCTTCGGGAGCGTGATTTTTGGAACAAACTTGATCCAGAGGACTTGGAGTGGGCATCAAGAAACAACCGAGGAGGCCACGAGGTAGGGAGGCGCGCCTTCCCCCTGGGCGCGCCCCAACCTCGTGGGCCTCTCATGGCTCCACCGACCTACTTCTTCCTCCTATATATACCTACGTACCCCGAAACCATCCAGGAGCACCACGAAACCATATTTCCACCGCCGCAACCTTCTGTACCCATGAGATCCCATCTTGGGGCCTTTTCCGGCGCTCAGCCGGAGGCGGCATCGATCACGGAGGGCTTCTACATCAACACCATAGCCTCTCCGATGATGTGTGAGTATTTTACCTCAGACCTTCGGGTCCATAGTTATTAGCTAGATGGCTTCTTCTCTCTCTTTGTATCTCAATACAAAGTTATCCTCGATCTTCTTGGAGATCTATTTGATGTAACTCTTTTTGCGGTGTGTTTGTCGAGAACCGATGAATTGTGGGTTTATGATCAAGATTATCTATGAACAATATTTGAGTCTCCTCTGAATTCTTTTACGTATGATTGGTTATCTTTGCAAATCTCTTCGAATTATCAGTTTGGTTTGGCCTACTAGATTGATCTTTCTTGCAATGGGAGAAGTGCTTAGCTTTGGGTTCAATCTTGCAGTGCTCGATGCCAGTAACAGTAGGGGAAATGACACATATTGTATTGTTGCCAACGAGGATAAAAAGATGGGGTTTATATCATATTGCATGAGTTTATCCCTCTACATCATGTCATCTTGCTTAAAGCGTTACTCTGTTCTTATGAACTTAATACTCTAGATGCATGCTGGATAGCGGTCGATGTGTGGAGTAATAGTAGTAGATGCAGGTAGGAGTCGGTCTACGTGTTGCGGACGTGATGCCTATATACATGATCATGCATAGATATTCTCATAACTATGCTCAATTCTATCAATTGCTCGACAGTAATTTGTTCACCCACCGTAATACTTATGCTATCTTGAGAGAAGCCACTAGTGAAACCTATGGCCCCCGGGTCTATTCTCTATCATATAAGTTTCCGATCTACTTTTATTTTGCAGTGTTTACTTTCACTCTTTATCATAAAAATACCAAAAACATTATCTTATCATCTCTATCAGATCTCACTTTTGCAAGTGGCCGTGAAGGGATTGACAACCCCTTTATCGCGTTGGTTGCAAGGTTCTTATTTGTTTGTGTAGGTACGAGGGACTCGCGCGTGGTCTCCTACTGGATTGATACCTTGGTACTCAAAAACTGAGGGAAATACTTACGCTACTTTGCTGCATGACCTTTCCTCTTCAAGGGAAGACCAACGCAGTGCTCAAGAGGTAGCAAGAAGGATTTCTCGCGCCGTTGCCGGGGAGTCTACGCACAAGTCAAGACATACCAAGTACCCATCACAAACTCTTATCCCTCGCATTATATTATTTGCCATGTGCCTCTCATTTTCCTCTCCCCCACTTCAACCTTGCCGTTTTATTCGCCCTCTCTTTCCGTACGCCTCTTTTTCGCTTGCTTCTTGTTTGCTCGTCTGTTGGATTGCTTGCTTGTCATGATGGCTCAAGATAATACTAAATTGTGTGACTTTGCCAATACCAACAACAATGATTTTCTTAGCACTCCAATTGCTCCCCTTAACGATGTTGAATCTTGTGAAATTAATGCTGCTTTGCTGAATCTTGTCATGAAAGATCAATTCGCCGGCCTTCCTAGTGAAGATGTCGCTACTCATCTAAATAGCTTTGTTGATTTGTGCGATATGCAAAAGAAGAAAGATGTGGATAATGATATTGTTAAATTGAAGCTATTTCCTTTCTCGCATAGAGATCATGCTAAAACTTGGTTTTCATCTTTGCCTAAAAATAGTATTGATTCATGGAATAAGTGCAAAGATGCTTTTATCTCTAAGTATTTTCCTCCCGCTAAGATCATCTCTCTTAGAAACGATATTATGAATTTTAAGCAACTTGATCATGAACATGTTGCACAAGCTTGGGAGATAATGAAATTAATGAGCCGTAATTGCCCTACACATGGTTTGAATTTATGGATGATTATACAAAAATTTTATGCCGGATTGAAATTTGCTTCTAGAAATCTTTTAGATTCGGCCGCAGGAGGCACTTTTATGGAAATCACTTTAGGTGAAGCTACTAAACTCCTAGATAATATTATGGCTAATTATTCTCAATGGCACACTGAAAGATCTACTAGTAAAAAGGTTCATGCAATTGAAGAAATTAATGTTTTGAGTGGAAAGATGGATGAACTTATGAAATTGTTTGCTAATAAGAGTGTTTCTTCTAATCCCAATGATATGCCTTTGTCTACTTTGATTGAGAATAATAATGAATCTATGGATGTGAATTTTGTTGGTAGGAACAATTTTGGTAACAACGCTTATAGAGGAAATTTTAATCCTAGGCCATATCCTAGTAATTCCTCTAATAATTATGGTAATTCCTACAACAACTCTTATGGAAATTTTAATAAGATGCCCTCTGATTTTGAAACTAGCGTTAAAGAATTTATGATTTCTCAAAAGAATTTCAATGCTTTGCTTGAAGAAAAATTGCCTAAGATTGATGAATTGGCTAGGAATGTGCATAGAATTTCTTTTGATATTGATTCTTTGAAACTTAGATCTATTCCACCTAAGCATGATATCAATGAGTCTCTCAAAGCCATGAGAATTTCCATTGATGAGTGCAAAGCAAGAACCGCTAGGATGCGTGCTAAGAAAGATTGCTTTATGAAAGTGTGTGTTCTTCTAGTTTTCATGATAATAAGGATGAACATCTAACAGTGATTGATGTGCCTGTAGATTTCATTGTCCTTGATATAGATTGCAATCCTTCATGTCCTATTATTCTTGGTAGACCTTTCCTTAGAACGATTGGTGCAATTATTGATATGAAAGAAGGGAATATTAGATTCCAATTTCCATTAAGGAAAGGCATGGAACACTTCCCTTGAAAGAAAATTAAATTACCTTATGAATCTATTATGAGAGCCACTTATGGATTGCATACCAAATATGATAATACCTAGATCTTTCCTTGCCTTTATGCCTAGCTAGGGGCGTTAAACGATGGCGCTTGTTGGGAGGCAACCCAATTTTATTTTTGTTTCTTGCTTTTTGGTTCTGTTTAGTAATAAATCTTTGATCTAGCCTCTGGTTAGATTTTTTTTTATGTTTTAATTAGTGTTTGTGCCAACTAAAACCTATAGGATCTTCTTGGATGATAGTTATTTGATCTTGCTGAAAAAATCAGAAACTTTCTGCTCACGAAAACAATTGTTAAAAATCACCAGAACTTGATAAAATACTGATTCCAATTGCAGTAGATCAATAAAAAAATTATCTAGGTCATCCTATTTTGGTAGATTTTTCTGAGTTACAGAAGTTGGCGTTAGGTACCGATTACTACAGACTGTTCTGTTTTTGACAGATTCTGTTTTTCGTGTGTTGTTTGCTTATTTTGATGAATCTATGGCTAGTAAAAGAGTTTATAAACCATAGAGAAGTTGGAATACATTAGGTTTAACACCAATATAAATAAAGAATGAGTTCATTACAGTACCTTGAAGTGGTGTTTTGTTTTCTTTCGCTAATGGAGCTCAAGAGATTTTCTGTTAAGTTTTGTGTTGTGAAATTTTCAAGTTTTGGGTAAAGATTTGATGGATTATGGAACAAGGATTGGCAAGAGCCTAAGCTTGGGGATGCCCAAGGCACCCCAAGTTAAAATCCAAGGACAACCAAAAGCCTAAGCTTGGGGATGCCCCGGAAGGCATCCCCTCTTTCGTCTTCGTCTATCGGTAACTTTACTTGGAGCTATATTTTTATTCACCACATGATATGTGTTTTCCTTGGAGCGTCTTGTATGATTTGAGTCTTGGCTTTTTAGTTTACCACAATCATCCTTGCTGTACACACATTTTGAGAGACACACACATGATTCGGAATTTATTAGAATACTCTATGTGCTTCACTTATATCTTTTGAGATATATAGTTTTTGCTCTAGTGCTTCACTTATATCATTGAGAGCACGGTGGTGGTTTTGTTTTATAGAAATTATTGATCTCTCATGCTTCATTTATATTATTTTGAGAGTCTTAAACAGCATGGTAATTTGCTTTAATTGTGAAATTAATCCAATTGTGATAGGCATCCAAGATGAGCACAATAAAAACTATCATAGGAAGTACATTGAATACTATGAGAAGTTTGATACTTGATAATTGTTTTGAGATATGAATATGGTGATATTAGAGTCATGCTAGTTGAGTGGTTATGAATTTGAGAAATACCTGTGTTAAAGTTTGCGATTCCCGTAGCATGCACGTATGGTGAACCGTTAGTGATGAAGTCGGAGCAGGATTTATTTATTGATTGTCTTCCTTATGAGTGGCGGTCGGGGACGAGCGATGGTCTTTTCCTACCAATCTATCCCGCATCCGTGTAACACTTTGTTTCGATAACTAATTGGTTTTTGCAACAAGTATATGAGTTCTTTATGACTAATGTTGAGTCCATGGATTAAACGCACTCGCACCCTTCCACCATTGCTAGCCTCTCTAATACCGCGCACCATTCGCCGGTATCATACACCCACCATATACCTTCCTCAAAACAGCCACCATACCTACCTATCATGGCATTTCCATAGTCATTCCGAGATATATTGCCATGCAACTTTCCACCGTTCCGTTTATTATGACATGCTCCATCATTGTCATATTGCTTTGCATGATCATGTAGTTGACATAGTATTTGTGGCAAAGCCACTGTTCATTTTTCATACATGTCGCTCTTGATTCATTGCATATATATCCCGGTACACCGCCGGAGGCATTCACATAGAGTCATATTCTGTTGTAAGTATTAAGTTGTAATTCTTGAGTTGTAAGTAATAAAAGTGTGATGATCATCATTATTAGAGCATTGTCCCATGTGAGGAAAGGATGATGGAGACTATGATTCCCCCACAAGTCGGGATGAGATTCCGGACTAAAGAAAAAAAAGAGGCCAAAAAAAAGAGAAGGCCCAACGAAAAAAAGAAAAGAAAAAAAATGAGAGAAAAAGAGAGAAGGGACAATGTTACTATCCTTTTACCACACTTGTGCTTCAAAGTAGCACCATGATCTTCATGATAGAGAGTCTCTTATGTTGTCACTTTCGTATACTAGTGGGAATTTTTCATTATAGAACTTGGCTTGTATACCAATGATGGGCTCCCTCAAAATGCCCTAGGTCTTCATGAGCAGGCAAGTTGGATGCACGCCCACTTAGTTTCTTTTGTTGAGCTTTCATATATTTATAGCTCTAGTGCATCCGTTGCATGGCAATCCCTACTCACTCACATTGATATCTATGGGCATCTCCATAGCCCGTTGATACGCCTAGTTGATGTGAAACTATCTTCTCCTTTTTGTCTTCTCCACAACCACCACTCTATTCCACCTATAGTGCTATATCCATGGCTCACGCTCATGTATTGCGTGAAGATTGAAAAAGTTTGAGAACATCAAAAGTATGAAACAATTGCTTGGCTTTTCATCGGGGTTGTGCATGATTTAAATATTTTGCGTGGTGAAGATAGAGCATAGCCAGACTATATGATTTTGTAGGGATAACTTTCTTTGGCCATGTTATTTTGAGAAGACATGATTGCTTTGTTAGTATGCTTGAAGTATTATTATTTTTATGTCAATATTAAACTTTTATCTTGAATCTTTCGGATCTGAACATTCATGCCACAATAAAGGAAATTACATTGAAGAATATGCTATGTAGCATTCCACATCAAAAATTCTGTTTTTATCATTTACCTACTCGAGGACGAGGAGGGATTAAGCTTGGGGATGCTTGATACGTCTCCAACGTATCTATAATTTTTGATTGCTCCATGCTATTATATATTCCGTTTTGGATGTTTAAAGGGCTTTATTATACACTTTTATATTATTTTTGGGACTAACCTATTAACCCAAGGCCCAGTGCAAATTGCTATATTTTTTCCTATTTCAGTGTTTCGCAGAAAAGGAATATCAAATGGAGTCCAAACGGAATGAAACCTTCGGGAGCATGATTTTTGGAACAAACGTGATCCAGAGGACTTGGAGTGGACGTCAAGAAAATACCGAGGAGGCCACAAGGCAGGGAGGCGCGCCTGCCCCCCTGGGCGCGCCCCCACCCTCGTGGGCCCCTCGTGGCTCCACCGACCTACTTCTTCCTCCTATACATACTTACGTACCCCGAAACCATCCAGGAGCACCACGACACCCTATTTCCACCACCGCAACCTTCTGTACCCATGAGATCCCATCTTGGGGCCTTTTCAGGCGCTCCGCCGAAGGGGGCATCGATCACGGAGGGCTTCTACATCAACACCATAGCCTCTCCGATGATGTGTGAGTAGTTTACCTCAGACCTTCGCGTCCATAGTTATAGCTAGATGGCTTCTTCTCTCTCTTTGGATCTCAATACAAAGTTCTCCTCGATCTTCTTGGAGATCTATTCGATGTAACTCTTTTTGCGGTGTGTTTGTCGAGATCCGATGAATTGTGGGTTTATGATCAAGATTATCTATGAACAATATTTGGATCTCCTCTGAATTCTTTTATGTATGATTGGTTATCTTTGCAAGTCTCATTGAATTATCAGTTTGGTTTGGCCTACTAGATTGATCTTTCTTGCAATGGGAGAAGTGCTTAGCTTTGGGTGCAATCTTGCGGTGCTCGATCCCAGTGACAGTAGGGGAAACGACACGTATTGTATTGTTGCCATCGAGGATAAAAAGATGGGTTTTATATCATATTGCATGAGTTTATCCGTCTACATCATGTCATCTTGCTTAAAGCGTTACTCTGTTCTTATGAACTTAATACTCTAGTTGCATGCTGGATAGCGGTCGATGTGTGGAGTAATAGTAGTAGATGCAGGCAAGAGTTGGTCTACTTGTTGCGGACGTGATGCCTATATACATGATCATGCCTAGATATTCTCATAACTATGCTCAATTCTATCAATTGCTCGACAGTAATTTGTTCACCCACCGTAATACTTACGCTATCTTGAGAGAAGCCACTAGTGAAACCTATGGCCCCCGGGTCTATTCTCTATCATATAAGTTTCTGATCTACTTTTATTTTGCAATCTTTACTTTCACTCTTTATCATAAAAATACCAAAAATATTATCTTATAATCTCTATCAAATCTCACTTTTGCAAGTGGCCGTGAAGGGATTGACAACCCCTTTATCGCGTTGGTTGCAAGGTTCTTATTTGTTTGTGTAGGTACAAGGGACTCGCGCATGGTCTCCTACTGGATTGATACCTTAGTTCTCAAAAACTAAGGGAAATACTTACGCTACTTTGCTGCATCACCCTTTCCTCTTCAAGGGAAAACCAATGCAATGCTCAAGAGGTAGCAGCCCCTAGTTGACTAGCTCGTTGATCAATAGATGGTTGTGGTTTCCTAGCCATGGACATTGGATGCCGTTGATAACGGGATCACATCATTAGGAGAATGATGTGATGGACAAGACCCAATCCTAAGCATAGCACGGGATCGTATAGTTCGTTTGCTAGAGATTTTCTAATGTCAAATATCATTTCCTTAGACCATGAGATTGTGCAACTCCCGGATACCGTAGGAATGCTTTGGGTGTATCAAACGTCACAACGTAACTGGGCGACTATAAAGGTGCACTATAGGTATCTCCGAAAGTGTCTGTTGGGTTGGCACGAATTGAGACTGGGATTTGTCACTTCGTATGACGGAGAGGTATCTCTAGGCCCACTCGGTAATGCATCATCATAATGAGCTCAATGTGAATAAGGAGTTAGCCACGGGATCGTGTGTTACGGAACGAGTAAAGAGACTTGCTGAACGAGGTGTGGGGATACCGACGATCAAATCTCGGGCAAGTAACATACCGATGGATAAAGGGAATTGTATACAGGATTGATTGAATCCCCGACATCGTGGTTCATCCGATGAGATCAACGTGGAGCATGTGGGAGCCAATATGGGTATCCAGATCCCGCTAGTGGTTATTGGCCGGAGAGATGTCTCGGTCATGTCTGCATGGTTCCCGAACCCGTAGGGTCTACACACTAAAGGTTCGGTGACGCTAGAGTTGTAATGGGAATTGTATGTGGTTACCGAAAGTTGTTCGGAGTCTCGGAT
Organism: Triticum aestivum; assembly: GCF_018294505.1. Lineage (NCBI taxonomy): Eukaryota > Viridiplantae > Streptophyta > Magnoliopsida > Poales > Poaceae > Triticum > Triticum aestivum. The sequence goes on from NC_057814.1 coordinate 145,735,238, forward strand.
GAGATCCAGACGTCACGAGGAGTTTTGGAATGGTCCGGGGGTAAATATTTATATATGGGAAGTCCTATTTTGGCCACCGGAAAATGTTTGGGATTTTTCGGTATTGTACCAAGAAGGTTCTAGAAGGTTCCGGAGTGGGGCCCATCTGCATGGGGGGACCCACATCAACATGGGTAGTGGGGGCAAGGCCCCACACCCCTGTTCAAGGTGAACCAAGATCTCCCCTTAGAAGGAATAAGATCATATCCCGAAGGGATAAGATCAAGATCCCTAAAAAGGGGGAATAACATTCGGTGGGGAAGGGAAAGGATGGGATTTCTTTCCTCCCACCTTTGCCAACGCCCCAATGGACTTGGAGGGAAAGAAACCAGCGCCCTCCACCCCTATATATAGTGGGGAGGTGCATGGGAGCTTCACCCCTGGCCCTGGCGCAGCCCTTGTCCCTCCTACACCACCTCCTCCTCCATAGTGCTTAGCGCAAGATGAAATATCATGTCACTTTATGATTTGCATGTGATGTTTGTCATGTTTACATCTTATTTGCTTAGAACGACGGTAGCATAAATAAGATGATCCCTCACTAAAATTTCAAGAAATATGTTCCCCCTAACTATGCACCGTTGCGAAGGTTCGTTGTTTCGAAGCACCACGTGATGATCGGGTGTGATAGATTCTAACGTTCACATACAATGGGAGTAAGCCAGATTTACACATGCGAAACACTTAGGTTGACTTGACGAGCCTAGCATGTACAGACATGGCCTCGGAACACGAGAGACCGAAAGGTCGAACATGAATCGTATAGTAGATGCGATCAACATGTAGATGTTCACCGTTGATGACTAGTCTGTCTCACGTGATGATCGGACACGGTCTAGTTGATTCGGATCATGTATCACTTAGATGACTAGAGGAATGTCTATATGAGTGGGAGTTCATTAAATAATTTGATTAGATGAACTTAATTATCATGAACTTAGTCTAAAAAATTGTCTTTACAATCTATCTTGTAGATCCAATGGCCCGTGCTATTGTTGCCCTCAACTTCAATGCGTTCCTTGAGAAAACCAAGCTGAAAGACGATGGTAGCAACTATACGGACTGGGTCCATAACTTGAGGATCATCCTCATAGCTGCCAAGAAAGCATATATCCTTGAAGCACCGCTAGGTGACGCACCCATTTTCCCAGCAACTCAAGACGTTATGAACGCCTGGCAGTCGTGTAGTGATTGCTCCCTGGTTCAGTGCAGCATGCTTTACAGCTTAGAATCGGGGCTCCAAAAGCGTTTTGAGCAACACGGAGCATACGAGATGTTCCAAGAGCTGAAAATGGTTTTCGAAGCTCATGCCCGGGTCGAGAGATATGAAGTCTCCGGCAAGTTCTATAGTTGTAAGATGGAGGAAAACAGTTCTGTCAGCAAGCATATACTCAAAATGTCGGGGTTGCACAACCGCTTGTCTCAGCTGGGAGTTAATCTTCCAGATGACTCTGTCATTGACAGGATCCTCCAGTCGCTTCCACCTAGCTACAAGAGCTTTGTGATGAACTACAATATGCAAGGGATTGAGAAGTCCGTTCCTAAGTTATATTCAATGCTGAAATCGGCGGAGGTGGAGATCAAAAAGGAACATCAAGTGTTGATGGTGAATAAAACCACTAGTTTCAAGAAAGGCAAGGGTAAGAAGAACTTCAAGAAGGACGGCAAGGGAGTTGCCGCGCCTGGTAAGTCAGTTGCCGGGAAGAAGCCAAAGAATGGACCCAAGCCTGAGACTGAGTGCTTTTATTGCAAGGGAAATGGTCACTGGAAGCGGAACTGCCCCAAGTCCTTAGCAGATAAGAAGGCCGGCAACACTAAAGGTATATATGACCCTTTCCACTTCAAGGGAAAAACCAACGCAAGCCCAAGAAGTAGCAGGAAGAATTTCTAGCGCCGTTGGCGGGGAGGTTCTATGTCAAGCCTACCAAGTACCCATCATAAAATCTCATCTCTTGCATTACATTATTTGCCATTTGCCTCCCATTTTCGTCTCCGCCACTTCTAAAATGTTTTCAGAAAATCACAAAAATATTTGCCTTTTTATTTGCCCTCTTTTCGTTTGCCCTTATGTCTTACTTGGTTTGTTTGCTATTTTGCTTGCCATAATTGTGTATTCATTCCAGATCAGAAAGCAAAGAGTTTATGGATCCTCATCCACTTGTTAATATTTTCAAAAGATCCAACAATGATGAACCAATTGCTAGTGAGTTGAGTGCACTAGATTTTCTTTATGATGTTTTGCTTGAAATTCATGAATCTGAAAATTGTGATGAAGTGTTAAAAGAAGAAATTTATGAAATAATTCATGATAGCTCGTTGAATGAAAAGCATGATTGTAATGATGTTATTATAAATTCTATTAATGTCAATTGTGCTAATAATATGCAAAACCCTAAGCTTGGGGATGCTAATTTTGCTATGTCCACCACTTATTGCAATGATCATGATTGGGGTGATAATGTTTCTTATGATCTTGAAAATTTGTTTAAGCCTCATGATGAACATTATATTGATAATAATGTTTGCAATAATATTGAAAGTGGGTTTGGAAGAGTATCAACTTTAGGAAATAATGACCCCACTACTTTGGAGATTGATCAATCTTATGAAATTTTTGATAAAAGTGGGCTTGGAGAAGTAATGACTTTATTTTATGTTAATCCCACTATTTTGGAGGAGTGTCAACTTTGCATGCATGTGGATCATGAAGAGAAAAATTTATGTGATAGCTATATTGTTGAATTTGAGTGTGATCCTACATGTAATTATTATGAGAGAGGAAAATATGGTTGTAGAAATTTTCATGTTACTAAATTACATCTTGTTATGTTGAGATTGGTGTTGTTTCTTTCTTCTTCCTTGCATATGCTAGTTTTTTGCTTGTCTTGATAATTTGTTTGCTTATAAAATTCCTATGCATAGGAAGTATGTTAGACTTAAATTTGTTTTTCATATACTACATGATGCTCTCATCGTGTTTCAATGCTCTCTTCGTGTTTCAATTGCTATCTTCCATGCGAGCATCATTAAGATTATCAATGCCTAGCTAAAAGGCTTTAAAAAAAGCGCTTGTTCGGAGACAACCCAATATTTTTTCTTTTATATTTTTATGAGTTTACACATTATTACCTCTGTAGTAATTGTGTTTTGCTGCTTTTGATTAGTGTTTGAGCCAAGTAAAGCCTTTGGGATACTTTGGTATATCGTTGATTGATCTTGCTGAAAAACAGAAACTTTTGCGACCAGTAACAGAATTGTTTAAAATCACAGAAGCACGATAAAATCCTGATTTTTCTACACAAGATTGATATATGAATTGCCTCAGTTGTCCTAATTTTTCTGAATTTTTTTAGTTACGGAAGTATACGAAGTTTCCAGATTACTACAGATTGTTCTGTTTTTGACAGATTTTGTTTTCGATGTGTTGTTTGCTTACTTTGATGAATCTATGGCTAGTATCGGGGGGCATGAACCATGGAGAAGTTGGAATACAGTAGATATTACACCAATATAAATAAAGAATGACTTCGCAACAGTACTAAAAAGTGGTGATTTATTTTCATATACTAACGGATCTTATCAGTTTATTGTTGAGTTCTGTGTTGTGAAGTTTACAAGTTTTGGGTAAAGATTTGATGGAATATGGAATAAGGAGTGGCAAAAGCCTAAGTTTGGGGATGCCCAAGGCACCCCAAGGTAATATTCAAGGACATCCACGCATCTAAGCTTGGGGATGCCCCGGATGACATCCCCTCTTTCGTCTTCAATCCATCGGTGAATTTACTTGAGGCTATATTTTTATTCACCACATGATATGTGTTTTGGTTGGAGCGTCTTGTATGATATGAGTCTTTGCTTTTTAGGTTGCCACAATCATCCTTGGTATACACACCTTTCGAGAGAAACATGCATGAATCGTGAATTTATTAGAATACTCTTTGTGCTTCACTTATATCTTTTCAGCTAGGCAATTTGCTCTAATGCTTCACTTATATCCTTTTAGAGCACGGCGGTGGTTTTATTTTATAGAAATTGTTGAACTCTCATGCTTCACTTATATTATTTTGAGAGCCTCCAAACATCATGGTAATTTGCTTAGGTTAGGAATTTCGTCCTAATATGGTGGGCATCCAAGTTGCATATAATAAAATCTTTCATATAAAGAGCATTGAGAGCTATGAGAAGTTTGAATCCTTGCATTTGTTTCCAGATATAAAGATGGTGATATTAGAGACATGCTAGTGAGTAATTATGGATTGGTATAAATACTTGTGTTCAAGTTTGTGATTCCCGTAGCATGCACGTATGGTGAACTGGGGTTTTCCCGGTTCGCTTTCATTTTCGGGGCGGTTTTTATTTTTTAAATAAGTGTTATTTAAAATTCTTATTTTTCCAAATTGATGATTTTCCATTTTTGCATTTTTAGAAAAAAATTGATGAAAGTTTTTCAAATATATGAAGGAACTTTTTCCTAAATTGATGAACTTTTTTTAAATTTCATGAACTATTTTTATATTTCATTGAACTCTTTTACAAATTTGATGAACTTTTTTCAAATTCGATGAACTTTTTTCAAGTTTGATGAATATTTTTTCAAAATCGATGAACTTTTTTCAAATGTGATGAACTTTTTTTTAAATCCAATGAACTTTTCTAAAATCCGATTAAATTTTTTCAAATTTATGAACTTTTTTCAAATCCGATAAACTTCTTCTCAGATTTATGAACTTTTTCAAATTTCATTGAATTTGATAAAAATTCAGCGAAAAATGAAAAAACTCCATCGGTTTGATAATAGTTCACGAATTTGAAAAGAATTCATCATATAAGGAAGAAAAAAAGAAAAAAATGGAAAAAGGAAAAAGGAAACAAGAAAAGAAGGGAAATCATGTAAGCTATCAGATGTGCCTAAGTGGCCGACTGGTTAGCGCGTTGTACCCTGGAACAGGAGGTCATTGGTTTGATCCTTCTCCCGCGCGCCATTTTCCCTTTTGGTTGTGCCTCTGTTTTGGGCCGGGCCATAAGCACGGCAGCGTGGGTGCCGAAACTCCGAGTTGGCGCTGAAGGACGCTGACTAGCGCCCTGTTCGGCAGCTCTCCGCGCCGGAGCGGAGCCGGCTGCAGCCAATTTTCTCGGAGTGGCCGAAGGGTCGCTCCGTGCGCTCCACAAAGCTGGATGTCTGCCGAACAGGGAAAATCCTATTTGACGCCCGCAGGCGTCAAAAGGAGGTGGCTTCCCTTAAGCCTGGCACCCTCGCTCCAGTTATGGGCCGGCCCACGATTGCTTTGACTTTTCTTTTTTTCCTATTTCTTTCATTTCTTTTTTTTGTTTCTATTTCTTTTCTTTTCTTTTTTGTTATGTATTATTTTTGCGTGTTTTATACACAGTTCATTACCTGTGCAAAAAGATGTTCTTCGTAAATTTAAGAAAATGTTTAAACTATATTAAGAAAAGGATCAGCTTATTTTTCTGGTGTATTTTAAAATTGTTCAACTTGCATTTACAAAAAAAATTCAATCTGTACTTAAATATTTTTCAGCATATATTACTAAAACGCTTAATGCGTATTTAAATATTTGCTCAGCGTATATCACAAAATGTTCAGTGTGTATTTAAAATTTGTTCAGTGTATATCACAAAATGTTCAATGTGTATTTAAAATTTGTTCAGTGTATATCACAAAATGTTCAATGTATATTTAATTTTTTCATCATTTGAAATTCCAAAAAAATTCTTCATGTTATCAATAATATTCGCGTCTTTAAAGTTAGATCGAACTTTTTTCTATTGCACAATTATGCAAACATGTTTTTAGCACATGAGAACTCTTTGTTTGCGTGATTGAAGCTTATATTTTACTACCTCCATTTCAAAATAAGTGTCGTGGTTTCAAATTTGAACTAAAACCACGACAGTATTAAACAATTGATGGAAACGTATTACTACCTCTGTTATGGACTGCCATGTGTATTAGTATCATGTAGCAGATGCTTAACAAATGCTTCTGCTGCTACCTGCTCTTTATGAACTAATTTGGTACTCCTTTCCGTTATGTATGAATGGCCTGAAGAGAGTTTTCCCTGATGGGTAGATGGACCATGGTACATTGTATCTCGGGATATAGCAAAAGAAGTTTACACGAAACACAAAAGAGGGGAGCTAAAGGTATGTGGCCTTCTAAGATTTGTAAAAGGGTACCCCTTTTCTCGTCAGTGATATTGAATTCTCCTCAGTTGCTTAAATCTCAAATGATATTGAAGTCAGCCTAGAAAAACATCCCCAACAGTGATATTGAATTCTCCTCAGTTCTCCAGTTGTTTTTCCTGCTGACTGTTGTGGTGCGGAATATTAACTGAGGATTTTCACTTGCAGATGTTCAAGCTAGAGGATGTGATAATGGGAATATGGATCAATGAGAAGAAGAAGGAAAGCTTTGATGTCACGTACGAGAACGATGAAGGATTTTGGTGGAAGGCTATGAGGATGGGTATGTGGTTGCCTACTACCAAGAACCAAGGCAGCATGATGTGCCTATAGGACAAACTCCAGAAAACAAAGCGAGGAAACTGTTGCAACGAGTAAGAGTGAAAGACTACTTGCTGGCATCTAACGGCAAGGTTGAGAACATCCATGAAGGAGGAGCCAGAGAGCTTATCACTGATGCTTTCTGATCACAATTGACAGGTCACAATTGTTTCTGACATCGGCCATTCTTTTGTGTCCACACTCTGGAGTACATCCCAGGAGCACAACAATATATTTTGTAGTAGATGTAGTAGGTCCCTTCGGTTTTGGCCATAGGTAGGCAAGTGTGGCTGCTTGTAACTTATCATACGAGAACGTAGGGCTACATTTTTCAGGATAGTTGGAGGACCAGCTTTTGTTGGGGAACGTAGTAATTTCAAAAAAATTCCTACGTACACACAGGATCATGGTGATGCATAGCAACGAGAGGGGAGAGTGTTTCCACGTACCCTCGTAGACCAAAAGCGGAAGCATTAACACAACGCGGTTGATGTAGTCGTACGTCTTCACGATCCGACCGATCCAAGTACCGAACGCACGGCACCTCCGAGTTCAGCACACGTTCAACTCGATGACGTCCCACGAACTCCGATTCAGCAGAGCTTCGCAGGAGAGTTCCGTCAGCACGACAGCGTGATGACGGTGATGATGTTGCTACCGACGCAGGGCTTCGCCTAAGCACCGCTACGATATGACTGAGGTGGAATATGGTGGAGGGGGGCACCGCACACGGCTGGAATAGATCAATAGATCAACTTGTGTGTCTTGGGGTGCCCCCTGCCCCCGTATATAAAGGAGCAAGGGAGGAGGAGGCCGGCCCTAGGAGGGGCGCGCCAAGGGAGTAGGATTCCTACTCCTAGTAGGAGTAGGTTTCCTCCTTTTCTAGTCCAACTAGGAGAAGGGGGGAAAGGAGGGGCGAGGAGAAGGAAGGGAGAGGGGGGCCGCGCCCCAAACCCCTTGTCCAATTCGGACTGGGCCTGGGAGGGGCGCGCGCCACCTCTTGGCTGCTGCCTCTCCTTCCCACTAAGGCCCATTAAGGCCCAATACTTCTTCCCCGTATTCCCGTCACTCCCCGGTACTCCGAAAAATACCCGAATCACACGAAACCTTTTCGATGTCCGAATATAGTCGTCCAATATATCGATCTTTACTTCTCGACCATTTCGAGACTCCTCGTCATGTCCCCGATTTCGTCCGGGACTCCAAACTACCTTCGGTACATCAAATCACGTAAACTCATAATACAAATCGTCACCGAACTTTAAGCGTGCGGACCCTACGGGTTCGAGAACTATGTAGACATTACCGAGACACGTCTCCGGTCAATAACCAATAGCGGAACATCGATGCTCATATTGGCTCCTACATATTCTACGAAGATCTTTATCGGTCAAACCGCATAACAACATACGTTGTTCCCTTTGTCATCAGTATGTTACTTGCCCGAGATTCGATCGTCGGTATCTCAATACCTAGTTCAATCTCGTTACCGGCAAGTCTCTTTACTCGTTCCGTAATACATCATCCCACAACTAACTCATTAGTTACAATGCTTGCAAGGCTTATAGTGATGTGCATTACCGAGTGGGCCCAGAGATACCTCTCCGACAATCGGAGTGACAAATCCTAATCTCGAAATACGCCAACCCAACAAGTACCTTTGGAGACACCTGTAAAGCACCTTTATAATCACCCAGTTACGTTGTGACGTTTGGTAGCACACAAAGTGTTCCTCCGGTAAACATGATTTGCATAATCTCATAGTCATAGGAACATGTATAAGTCATGAAGAAAGTAATAGCAACATACTAAACGATCAAGTGCTAAGCTAACGGAATGGGTCAAGTCAATCACATCATTCTCCTAATGATGTGATCCCGTTAATCAAATGACAAATCATGTCTATGGCTAGGAATCATAACCATCTTTGATCAACGAGCTAGTCAAATAGAGGCATACTAGTGACAATCTGTTTGTCTATGTATTCACACATGTATCATGTTTCCGGTTAATACAATTCTAGCATGAATAATAAACATTTATCATGATATAAGGAAATAAATAATAACTTTATTATTGCCGCTAGGGCATATTTCCTTCAGCTTTAGCCAAGAAAAACCAGTGAATGCATTTTGCATTCATTCTAAAGCTATTCGAGAACCACTTGTATAATAGTTTTGTATTATTGTTTATAGTTATAACGGAGGCGAGCAACTCTCAAAATCAGGCATTACATAGCCTGTTGCTAAACCGACGGCTATATCGGGACATGTATAATGTACGATAGGCCTTGTCGATGACTTCAGTGATGTAAAGGGAAAGAAAGATGAAAGACACAATTTGCCTAGGTCCAAGTCCTCAAGATGGGAGTCCCGATTTATGTCTCGTGTATTGAGGTTCTAGGAAATGTTTGGGCAACATCATGACCTTGTTGCATTCCTTGATAGGGAAAATTTTGGTACTTTCCCTAGAGAAATTGAAAAGCCACAAATGAGGCTTGAAGAGCTTTTGAACATGGAAGCAAATGATGTAGCAGCGCAAGGATGAAGATGATACAATGAGTTGTATAGGGAAGAAGTGGTGTGGATCCAGCGCATGAGGATCGCATGGCTGAAAGTGTTGGGGATCGTAGCAGAAATTTAAAATTTTCTACGCATCACCAAGATCAATCTATGGAGTCATCTAGCAACGAGAGAGAGGAGTGCATCTACATACCCTTGTAGATCGCGAGCGGAAGCGTTCAACAGAACGGGGTTGATGGAGTCGTACTCGTCGTGATCCAAATCACCGATGATCCTAGCGCCGAACGGACGGCACCTCCGCGTTCAACACACGTACGGTTGGTAGAGACGTCTCCTCCTTCTTGATCCAGCAAGGGGGAAGGAGAGGTTGATGGAGATCCAGCAGCACGACGGTGTGGTGTTGGAAGCAGCGGGGATCTCGGCAGGGCTTCGCCAAGCTCACCGAGAGGCAGAGGTGTTACGGGGGGAGAGGGAGGCGCCAGGGCCTTGGGTGCGCAGCCCTCCCTCCCCCCTTTATATAGGGGCCCTGGGGGGGCGCCGGCCCCTGGAGATCCCATCTCAAGGGGGGGGGGTGTGGCGGCCAAGGGGGGTGCTTGCCCCCCAAGTCAGGTGGGGCGCCCCCCACCCCTAGGGTTTCCAACCGTAGGCGCAGGGGGAGGCCCATGGGGGGCGCACCAGCCCAGAAGGGGCTGGTTCCCATCCCACTTCAGCCCATGGGGCTCTCCGGGATAGGTGGCCCCACCCGGTGGACCCCCGGGACCCTTTCGGTTGTCCCGGTACAATACCGGTGACCCCCGAAACTTTCCCGGTGGCCGAAACTGGACTTCCTATATACAAATCTTTACCTCCGGACCATTCCGGAACTCCTCGTGATGTCCGGGATCTCATCCGGGACTCCAAACAACTTTTGGGTTACCCCATGCTAATATCTCTACAACCCTAGCGTCACCGAACCTTAAGTGTGTAGACCCTACCGGTTCGGGAGACACGCAGACATGACCGAGACGACTCTCCGGTCAATAACCAATGGCGGGATCTGGATACCCATGTTGGCTCCCACATGCTCCTCGATGATCTCATCGGATGAACCACGATGTCGAGGATTCAAGTAATCTCGTATACAATTCCCTTTGTCAATCGGTACGTTACTTGCCCGAGATTCGATCATCGGTATCCCAATACCTCGTTCAATCTCGTTACCGGCAAGTCACTTTACTCGTTCCGTAATGCATGATCCCGTGACTAACTACTTAGTCACATTGAGCTCATTATGATGATGCAATACCGAGTGGGCCCACAGATACCTCTCCGTCATATGGAGTGACAAATCCCAGTCTCGATCCGAGCCAACCCAACAGACACTTTCGGAGATACCTGTAGTGCACCTTTATAGCCACCCAGTTACGTTGTGACGTTTTGTACACCTAAGGCATTCCTACGGTATCCGGGAGTTGCACAATCTCATGGTCTAAGGAAATGATACTTGACATTAGAAAAGCTTCAGCAAACGAACTACACGATCTAGAGCTATGCTTAGGATTGGGTCTTGTCCACCACATCATTCTCCTAATGATGTGATCCCATTATCAATGACATCCAATGTCCATGGTCAGGAAACCGTAACCATCTATTGATCAACGAGCTAGTCAACTAGAGGCTCACTAGGGACATGTTATGGTCTATGTGTTCACATATGTATTACGATTTCCGGATAACACAATTATAGCATGAACAATAGACAATTATCATGAACAAGGAAATATAATAATAACCATTTTATTATTGCCTCTAGGGCATATTTCCAACAGTCTCCCACTTGCACTAGAGTCAATAATCTAGTTACATTGTGATGAATCATACACCCATAGAGTTCTGGTGTTGATCATGTTTTGCCCGTGGAAGAGGTTTAGTCAACGGATCTGCGACATTCAAATCCGTATGTACTTTACAAATATCAATGTCTCCATTTTGAACATTTTCACGAATGAAGTTAAAGCGACGCTTGATGTGCCTGGTCTTCTTGTGAAACCTGGGCTCCTTGGCAAGGGCAATATCTCCAGTGTTGTCACAGAAGAGAGTCATCGGCCCCGATGCATTGGGAATAACTCCTAGGTCGGCAATGAACTCCTTCATCCAGATTGCTTCATGTGCTGCCTCCAAGGCTGCCATGTACTCCGCTTCACATGTACATCCCGCCACGACGCTTTGCTTGCAACTGCACCAGCTGACTGCCCCACCATTCAAAATATACACGTATCCAGTTTGTGACTTAGTGTCATCCAGATCTGTGTCGAAGCTAGCATCGACGTAACCCTTTACGACGAGCTCTTCGTCACCTCCATAAACGAGAAACATATCCTTAGTCCTTTTCAGGTACTTCAGGATGTTCTTGACCGCTGTCTAGTGTTCCATGCCGGGATTACTTTGTGACCTCCCTACCAAACTCATGGCAAGGTTTACATCAGGTCTGGTACACAGCATGGCATACATAATAGACCCTATGGCCGAGGCATAGGGGACGACACTCATCTTTTCTCTATCTTCTGCCGTGGTCGGGCATTGAGCCGTGCTCAATCTCACACCTTGCAATACAGGCAAGAACCCCTTCTTGGACTGATCCATATTGAACTTCTTCAATATCTTGTCAAGGTATGTGCTTTGTGAAAGACCTATGAGGCGTCTCGATCTATCTCTATAGATCTTGATGCCTAATATGTAAGCAGCTTCTCCAAGGTCCTTCATTGAAAAACACTTATTCAAGTAGGCCTTTATACTTTCCAAGAATTCTATATCATTTCCCATCAATAGTATGTCATCCACATATAATATGAGAAATGCTACAGAGCTCCCACTCACTTTGTTGTAAACACAGGCTTCTCCATAAGTCTGTGTAAACCCAAACGCTTTGATCATCTCATCAAAGCGAATGTTCCAACTCCGAGATGCCAGCACCAACCCATAGATTGAGCGCTGGAGCTTGCATACTTTGTCAGCATTCTTAGGATCGACAAAACCTTCCGGCTGCATCATATACAATTCTTCCTTAAGGAAGCCGTTAAGGAATGCCGTTTTGACGTCCATTTGCCATATTTCATAATCGTAGAATGCGACAATTGCTAACATGATTCAGACGGACTTCAGCTTCGCTACGGGTGACAAGGTCTCATCGTAGTCAACTCCTTGAACTTGTCGATAACCCTTAGCGACAAGTCGAGCTTTATAGATGGTAACATTTCCATGCGCGTCCGTCTTCTTCTTAAAGATCCATTTATTTTCTATCGCTCGCCGATCATCGGGCAAGTCTGTCAAAGTCCATACTTTGTTTTCATACATTGATCCTATCTTGGATTGCATGGCTTCAAGCCATTTGTTGGAATCTGGACCCGCCATTGCTTCTTCATAGTTCAAAGGTTCACCATTGTCCAACAACATGATTTCCTGGACAGGGTTGCCGTACCACTCTGGTGCGGAACGTGTCCTTGTGGACCTACGAAGTTCGGTGGTAACTTGATCATGATCGTCATCATTAACTTCCTCTCTAGTCGGTGCAGGCACTACAGAAACATTTTCTTGTGCTGCGCTACTTTCCGGTTCGAGAGGGGTCATTTCATCAAGTTGCACTTTCCTCCCACTTACTTCTTTCGAGAGAAACTCTTTCTCCAGAAAGGACCCGTTCTTGGCAACGAAGATCTTGCCTTCGGATCTGAGGTAGAAGGTATACCCAATGGTTTCCTTAGGGTATCCTATGAAGACGCATTTTTCCGACTTGGGTTCGAGCTTTTCAGGTTGAAGTTTCTTGACATAAGCATCGCATCCCCAAACTTTAAGAAACGACAGCTTAGGTTTCTTTCCAAACCATAATTCATACGGTGTCGTCTCAACGGATTTCGACGGAGCCCTATTTAAAGTGAATGCGGCAGTCTCTAAAGCATAACCCCAGAATGATAGCGGTAGATCGATAAGAGACATCATAGGTCGCACCATATCCAATAGAGTGCGATTACGATGTTCGGACACACCATTACGCTGAGGTGTTCCAGGCGGCGTGAGTTGTGATACAATTCCACATTTCCTTAAGTGTGTGCCAAATTCGTGACTCAAATATTCCCCTCCACGATCTGATCGTAAGAACTTTATTTTCTTGTCACGTTGATTCTCAACCTCACTCTGAAATTCCTTGAACTTTTCAAAGGTCTCAGACTTGTGTTTCATTAAGTAGACATACCCATATCTACTCAAGTCATCAGTGAGGGTGAGAACATAACGATAGCCACCGCGAGCCTCAACGCTCATTGGACCGCACACATCAGTATGTATGATTTCCAATAAGTTGGTTGCTCGCTCCATTGTTCCGGAGAACGGAGTCTTGGTCATTTTGCCCATGAGGCATGGTTCGCACGTGTCAAATGATTCATAATCAAGAGACTCCAAAAGTCCATCTGCATGGAGTTTCTTCATGCGTTTGACACCAATGTGACCAAGGCGGCAGTGCCACAAGTATGTGGGACTATCATTATCAACCTTACATTTCTTGGTATTCACACTATGAATATGTGTAACATCACGTTCGAGATTCATTAAGAATAAACCATTGACCAGCGGGGCATGACCATAAAACATATCTCTCATATAAATAGAACAACCATTATTCTCGAATTTAAATGAGTAGCCATCTCGCATTAAACGAGATCCAGATACAATGTTCATGCTCAAAGCTGGCACTAAATAACAATTATTAAGGTTTAAAACTAATCCCGTAGGTAAATGTAGAGGTAGCGTGCCGACGGCGATCACATCGACCTTGGAACCATTCCCGACGCGCATCGTCACCTCGTCCTTCGCCAGTCTCCGCTTATTCCGCAGCTCCTGCTTTGAGTTACAAATATGAGCAACCGCACCGGTATCAAATACCCAGGAGCTACTACGAGCGCAGCTCAGGTACACATCAATAACATGTATATCACATATACCTTTGGTATTGCCGGCCTTCTTATCCGCTAAGTACTTGGGTCAGTTCCGATTCCAGTGACCGTTTCCCTTGCAATAAAAGCACTCAGTCTCAGGCTTAGGTCCATTCTTTGTCTTCTTCCCGGCAGCTTGCTTACCGGGCACGGCAACTCCCTTGCTGTCTTTCTTGAAGTTCTTCTTACCCTTGCCTTTCTTGAACTTAGTCGTTTTATTCACCATCAACACTTGATGTTCCTTTTTGATCTCCACCTCCGCTCATTTTAGCATTGAATATACCTCAGGAATGGTCTTTTCCATCCCCTGCATATTGAAGTTCATCACAAAGCTCTTGTAGCTAGGTGGGAGCGACTGAAGGATTTTGTCAACGACCGCGTCATCCGGGAGATTAACTCCTAGCTGAGACAAGCGGTTGTGCAACCCAGACATTTTGAGTATGTGTTCGCTGACGGAACTATTCTCCTCCATCTTACAACTGTAGAACTTGTCGGAGACTTCATATCTCTCGACCCGGGCATGAGCTTGGAAAACCATTTTCAGCTCTTGGAATATCTCATATGCTCCGTGGTGCTCAAAACGCTTTTGGATCCCCGGTTCTAAGCTGTAAAGCATGCCGCACTGAACCAGGGAGTAATCATCACTACGCGACTGCCAGGCATTGAGAACGTCTTGAGTTGCTGGGAAAACAGGTGCATCACCTAGCGGTGCTTCAAGGACATATGCTTTCTTGGCAGCTATGAGGATAATCCTCAGGTTACGGACCCAGTCCGTGTAGTTGCTACCATCGTCTTTCAGCTTGGTTTTCTCTAGGAACGCGTTGAAGTTGAGGGCTCCATTAGCGTGGGCCATTTGATCTACAAGACATATTGTAAAGATTTTTTAGACTAAGTTCATGATAATAAAGTTCATCTAATCAAATTATTAACGAACTCCCACTCAGACAGACATCCCTCTAGTCATCTAAGTGTTACATGATCCGAGTCAACTAGGCCGTGTCCGATCATCACATGAGACGGACTAGTCATCATCGGTGGACATCTTCATGTTGATCGTATCTGCTATACGACTCATGTTCGACCTTTCGGTCTCTTGTGTTCCGAGGCCATGTCTATACATGCTAGGCTCGTCAAGTCAACCTAAGTGTATTGCGTGTGTAAATCTGGCTTACACCCGTTGTATGCGAACGTTAGAACCTATCACACCCGATCATCACGTGGTGCTTCGGAACAACGAACCTTCACAACGGTGCACAGTTAGGGGGAACACTTTCTTGAGATTTTAGCGAGGATCATCTTATTTATGCTACCGTTGTTCTAAGCAAATAAGATGTAAAACATGATAAAAATCACATGCAATCAAATAGTGACATGATATGGCCAATATCATTTTGCTCCTTTTGATCTCCATCTTCGGGGCGCCATGTTCATCATCGTCACCGGCATGACACCATGATCTCCATCATCGTGTCTACATGAAGTTGTCTCGCCAATTATTACTTCTACTACTATGGCTACCGGTTAGCAATAAAGTAAAGTAATTACATGACGTTTCAGTTGACACGCAGGTCATAAATAAATTAAGACAACTCCTAGGCTCTTGCCGGTTGTCATACTCATCGACATGCAAGTCGTGATTCCTATTACAAGAACATGATCAATCTCATACATCACATATATCATTCATCACATCCTTCTGGCCATATCACATCACATGACACTTGCTACAAAAACAAGTTAGACGTCCTCTAATTGTTGTTGCAAACTTTTACGTGGCTGCTATAGGTTTCTAGCAAGAACGATTCTTACCTACACCAAAACCACAACGTGATATGACAATTTCTATTTACCCTTCATAAGGACCCTTTTCATCGAATCCGATATGACTAAAGTGGGAGAGACAGACACCCGCTAGCCACCTTATGCAACTAGTGCATGTCAGTCGGTGGAACCTGTCTCACGTAAGCGTACGTGTAAGGTCGGTCCGGGCCGCTTCATCCCACGATGCCGCCGAATCAATATAAGACTATTAACGGCAAGTAAATTGACAAAATCAACGCCCACAACAACTTGTGTTCTACTCGTGCATAGAAACTACGCATAGACCTAGCTCTGATACCACTGTTGGGGATCGTAGCAGAAATTTAAAATTTTGTACGCATCACCAAGATCAATCTATGGAGTCATCTAGCAACGAGAGAGAGGAGTTCTTCTACATACCCTTGTAGATCGCGAGCGGAAGCGTTCAAGAGAACGGGGTTGATGGAGTCGTACTCATCGTGATCCAAATCACCGATGATCCTAGCACCGAACGGACGGCACCTCCTCGTTCAACACATGTAAGGAGAGGTTGATGGAAATCAAGCAGCACGACGGCATGGTGTTGGAAGCAGCGGGGATCTCGGCAGGGCTTCGCCAAGCTCAGCGAGAGGGAGAGGTGTTACGGGGGGAGAGGGAGGTGCCAGGGGCTTGGGTGCGCAGCCCTCCCGCCCCCCCTTATATAGGGGCCCTGGGGGGGCGCCGGCCCCTGGAGATCCCATCTCAGGGGGGCGGCGGCCAAGGGGGGACTTGCCCCCCAAGTCAGGTGGGGCGCCCCACACCCCCAGGGTTTCCAACCCTAGGCGCAGGGGGAGGCCCATGGGGGGGCGCACCAGCCCACTAGGGGCTGGTTCCCTTCCTACTTCAGCCCATGGGGCCCTCCGGGATAGGTGGCCCCACCCGGTGGACCCCCGGGACCCTTCCGGTGGTCCCGGTACAATACCGGTGACCCCCGAAACTTTCCCGGTGGCCAAAACTGGACTTCCTATATACAAATCTTTACCTCCGGACCATTCCGGAACTCCTCGTGATGTCCGAGATCTCATCAGGGACTACGAACAACTTTCGGGTTACCGCATGCTAATATCTCTACAACCCTAGCGTCACCGAACCTTAAGTGTGCAGACCCTACGGGTTCGGGACACACGAAGACATGACCGAGATGACTCTCCGGTCAATAACCAACAGCGGGATCTGGATACCCATGTTGGCTCCCACATGCTCCTCGATGATCTCATCGGATGAACCACGATGTCGAGGATTCAAGTAATCCCGTATACAATTCCCTTTGTCAATCGGTACGTTACTTGCCAAAGATTCGATCGTCGGTATCCCAATACCTCGTTCAATCTCGTTACCGGCAAGTCACTTTACTCGTTCCGTAATGCATGATCCCCTGACTAACTACCTAGTCACATTGAGCTCATTATGATGATGCAATACCGAGTGGGCCCAGAG